>NW_021319154.1:1906912-1920328 GCF_001605985.2 Dendrobium catenatum | reverse complement strand
GCCAAGCCAATCTAAAGTTGATGATTTTTTACCGAGTGGCATTAATAACCTTTCTAACTTGTGATATGTGAAATTGCCCGAGGATTATATTTCATCGAGATGTGAGATTGGGAAGCTAAAGTCTCTTCAAAAATTGAATATGTTTGATCTTAGAGATGCAAGTGGTAATAGAATTGGAGAGCTGGAGAATATGAATGATCTTTGTAAATTAGGAATCAATTGACTTGAAAATGTTAAGGACGCCGAGGAGGCTTGTAGTGCCAAATTATATGCCAAGAGGAGGCTCACAGATTTAACCTAATGTTGGAGTAACACTGAGTTGAGGAACATTGATTTATATGAGAATGTGCTCGACAACCTTCGGCCACCAAATTTCTAAGGACTCTGAGCATATAGAGAGATACATGAGTGCAAGGTCTCCAACATGGATGAACAATGCCAATCCTATCTTCAATATAGAGAAAATCGAATTGATAGATTGCTTGGAGTGTGAAACTCTTCCACCTTTTGGGCAACTTCCCTACCCAAGTCACTGACACTTTCTAAAATGCCGAAAGTGAAATGGCGCGAAAGTAAATTTATTGGGAAATATAAATACCATGCCTTTCCATTGCTAGAGGTTTGTAGATGAGACACTTTCTAAAATGCCGAAAGTAAAATTGTTTGGATGCTGAAAGTAAGATGGTTCGAAAGCAAATTTAATGGGAATGATAAATACCATGCCTTTTCATTGCTAGAGGTGGACGACTTTGAATTTTTGTAGCAATTCAAATCGTATTCCCCTTGAAACATTAACGATCTTTTACTGTCCAAACATTACATCTCTTCCTTTGGCTGATGAAATAGCAAGACTTGCGGCACTAAGATACTTAACAATTATAAAGTGCACCAATCTGATCTCTCTAGGAAGATATCGATAAGTGGAGACCACTAATAATTGCCATCTCATGCTCAGCGATCTCTTTGTAAGTGATCCATCTGTGTTGCTAATGGAGCCATTGAGAAGTATCGCCTCCTTAAAAAAGCTGAGTATTTGGTCAAATGTGGAGTTGGTTTCTTTTACAAATGAGTCGGAGCAGTGGTTTCTGAAAGTTAGGTCTTCTCTTTCTGAGCTGAATTTTTTATTTCTCAAATCCTTAACAGTCTCTCCCTTCCTCCTTGGAAAGCTTATCTTCACTTCAGATTCTATATATTTATGCTGTTCCTATGCTCCCGGAATTACCGAACCTTCCTCTTCGGGAACTACGATGCTGCTCCTGGTTTGTGCTATCTAGAAGATGAAGAAAAGTACTAACTGCAACTGAAACTTTATTTATTTGCAACCAAGATTGATTGATTCCGCACCTAATAATTTCTCCCCAAAATGATGGGTTAACTTGCAGAAACCACTGCTCTAACTCATTTGAAAATGAAACTAACATTAATTTGCAGCGTTTGGATTTGGGAGGATTTCAAGCAAATTGTAGATCTCGACTTTTGGATGAGAAGGTACTTGAGAATTTTAAACCACATAACAATCTAAAGAAACTGAGGATAAAAGTTTACATGGGTGCCAGGTCTTCAATATGTGTCTTACTGTAGCATTTTTTGAGAACCTGCACCATATCAATCCATTTCTTGGAGCATGGATTATCTGCGTTCTTACCTTCTTAGCCTTTCTTCTTTCTACAAACTTCACGTTCGTATGGGTCTCATTTACTAAAGTTTTGGATTGAGGTTGCTAGATTTTTTTTTCTTCCTATGAGACTCATTATTACTCAAATGTTTGATCAAATAAGTTGGTCCTTTGGGTGGGAAAGAATGAAAGGAAAATTTCTCATCCCTTTATGCTGTTTTTATATATTTATGGAAGGAACGGAATGGCAGGAAATATGGCCATCACATCTCTTCTAGTTCGTCCATTTTAAACAGGAAGCGTTTAAAAAAGAGTAGAGCATGAGTCTCTTATACCTCTCTACAATTTCTATCTTCCTCATAATCGGTACGATGGTCATCTGAAATGTTCCTTTTTTTCAGGTCGGTGGCTGCCTCCTTATTGAGAAATTATATTTGTTTTTTTTTTTTTTTTTTTTTTTTTTTTTTTTTTTTTTTTTTTTTTTTTTTTTTTTTTCGGAGAGGGCTATGATGAGTTATATGGCCCTAGGGGTTCTCCTGGATGGCCTCTCTTCTGTTCTGTTTTTTTTTAACATACATGAATTAGGCCCTAAGGGGCTGTTTTGCAACAAGCAGGATTTAATTATTGCTTCGGTTGGGGCGGCTTTCTTAATGTTTTCTAAAAAAGTTTAGGATTTAGGAATCTTTGTGTGTATTGTATAGACAACTTCTTGAGAACCTGGATTGCATGCCTTCTTGCCTTCCTAGCCTTTCTTCTCTCCAAAAACTTTACATTTATATGGTTCCTCAGCTCAAGGAATTACCAAACCTCCCTCCCTCCTTGAAATCTCTGTCAATACTCTATTGCCATCCAGACTTGAAGGAGCGCTACAGAAAGTTTGTCGGTTCTGATTAGCACAAGATAGCTCACATTCCTTATGTCAATCTTCCCACCGAGTAGGACCACTTGCTTTAATGAAATTTTCTAATCTAATGCTGGTTTACAAGTGTGGGAATTGAAAAAAAATATACCAGAAGTGAACTTTACATTGTTTTATTTGCTTTGCATGATATAAAATGTGAAGTTTCAGCCAGAGCTGTGGTTGGCAGAGGAAGCAAAACATGGTGATGATCCAAGCATCAACATCGTGCTCAAGATTAATGACCAACACGCAATACTTAGGCAGGAAAGAGATGAAGGGAAATAATGAATACAGGTAACCACAAATTATCATTTAAATCTTTCATATATAGTAATTCAAGTCATAAGCTAGCGTATTATTTCTGTGATTCGGGTCATTATCTATCATTTGCTTTCAATCATCATGCAAGAACATGTTATTTAGTTAAATTCATGTTATATACATACTTATTATAATAAGTAATAACTATCTGTACATACTTATTTTCATTTAAATCATGCTTCCCAGTCTGGGAATTTCCCATTTTTGTGTAATTCAAAAGCTATAGCTTAAGAGTAATTGGGATTAGAACAATTTTGCAGGTTTTCTTATTTGTTTAAATAATTATTACACAGTGATTATTTTATTAAAGTTTATTTTCATTTTATAATTGTGGTTTGTGATCTTGAATTAGATCGAGGTGCATTCAATGCCGTTGAAGTTAAAATATTGATGATTCCCCTCCTACGATGTCGATTATGGAGCACAAAGAACAACTGAACAGAAACATGGAGGAAACAAGGGTGCGTTCTGCAACCGCAAATATCTTATAAGGATCTTTTGTTATATCAGCTTTTCTCAATTTAGCATTCATCTAAGGTGAAAATATTTCATGAAGAGCAATTTTTTATAATAAAAGCTAGCTTCAACTCTGTCCAGCGAGTAAGAATATGTCCAATCTGTACACCAAAACTGACAATATAGTTCCTGCAAGCCTAGTTCAGTTTATTTTCTAAGCCATTTGAAAGATCTGCAGGCTTTCACTGGTCAACAATGCCAGATTTAATGGTTACACTTGAAAACACCATGGTGCTACTGAAATACTTAACAAGTGGAAATCAATAATACTTCACTTGTTCACATGGATTTATTTGGCTTAACATTTGACAGCTTGACGAGCAATAAGATGGAAATTATTGAGTTACAAAGTTTAATTAATGTCCTATGAAGAAAAATAGAAGAGAGATTATTACGTGCGGAGTTCGGATGGGAGAACCGTCCAGATCTTGTGAGTGTGCGTTGTAGTTATTGTGCACACTATGTTTTTCTTATGCACACACGTATTCTGCTTTTGATGATTGAAATTAGGTCATAAACTTAGGTTTTATTTGACACAGTTTTCTTACTATTTTTAAAGCAGTTTATTAGTAAAAAATTAAAAAAAAATTATTATAATATTATACTTCCTCATTTTATAAGATTTATATTAGCGTGGATACAAGTCATTATGGTTATAAATTTAAATCCTATTATAAAATAATTTTATTATATTATTATTAAAATTGTTATGAAATTGTATTGATTTGAAGCCTATGTTGATATGATTTTTTTTTTAAATATAAAATTGAGAATTGATTTTTATTAATATTTATTTATTGTTTTTATGGATTTAAGTCTTATAATGATAAAAATTTGGGAACATTAGAACAAAATATCATATTCGCCTCAAAATAATTTTAATATTTTCTAAAATAATTTTTAGTATAAAAATTAAAATTTTTGTATTAAAAACCTGTTTGAAATGAAACTTAAATCAACTTTTTACTTTTTAGTATAAAAATTTTTAGGCTAAGAAAATTTTGTATAAAACATTATTTTAGAAAATAATTAAAAATTTGTTTCAAATAAATCATTTAGAAGAGTTTCTGAGTTTCGGGGATAATAGTCTTTTAAGTAATGGATAGCTTCATAGTGTTTTTTTGTGAGTTGAAATGAGAGCCAAATTAAAACTCATTTTTGTGCCAAATGATTAGACTCAACACTGATCAACTTGAGATTTTGAGTGATTTCAAATTATTCAATTCAATTTTGAACAGGCTAAAATATGAGTCTTTCAATTAAAGTTAGCAACTTTCTCAAGCAATTTTGTGATAATTTGTTTACTACTTTCTCAAGCAATTTTTTAATATAAGAATTTCTTTAAGATAATGACAAAATAGTGATAAAAAATTGTTCCAAAGGAATCCTAAAAATAATGAGTTGAACAGATATATGTTGAATTTAAATCATTTTTTTTTAAAGTTGAGTTCAGGTAGAATTTACATATATTAATGATAGAAAAGAGATCTAGTAAACATATAAATTTCAAACCAACCTTCATTTCTACTCAAATGACTAAAAAATATATGTATTGATACATCCTCGAAAAATTATCTTGAATGTGCATGAATCTCGAGGGAAAATCAAGTTGGAAACTTCCAAAATTAAAATTGGGACCATCTGAACTCTAATTTCAGCAAATTTATAGTCAAATTGAACGTCTTGAAAATACAAACCTAACGACACCAAATTCACCTCTATTCGAGCCCAAATGGGTCCAAATTAATGGTCTAAAGTGCTATTGGAAGGTTTAAACCACAATTTGGATTACCAAACGGTGTCAAAACATGACATGCTTATAGTCGAATCGAGCAGCTCGACGAGATGAATCCAACTAGCTCATGATCACTAAATTCTGATATCACTAAGGCCTTCAAGTGTCCATCAAACGGTCCATGATCAAAGGATTCAACATCGGTCGTCCATCCAAACCACTCCTCATTTGCCCTTAATCTTCCACTTATTTACAGGCCATGTCACTCCGAGAAATCTATAAATAGAGCCCCTTTCCTCTTGAAAAGGGACCCTAAGCCTCCTCGACCACCGCCTTGAGTTTCGCAGGAACACTGCTTGAAGCCCTAAGTTTCACTGGACCACCACTTAATGCCCTAAGTTTTGCCGGAGCCCCACCTGACATCCTGGGTTCTGCCGGACCACCGCTTGAAGCCCTGAGTTTTATCAGATGTGAAGCCCTAAGTTCCGTCGGACCACCGTCTAGCAGCCTGAGTTCTGCCGGACCACAACCTGACGTCCTGAGTTCCGCCAAACCACCATCTAACGTCCTGAGTTCCGTCGGACCACCCCCTGATGTCTTGAGTTTCGTCGAACCACCACCTTTCGTCCTGACTTCCGCCGGACCACCACCTGACATCCTGAGTTTTGCTGGATTACCGCTTTACGCCCTGAGCTTCGTCGGACCACCACTTGATATCCTGAGTTTCGCTGGACCACCGCTTGATACCCTAAGCTCCGCTGGACCACCACCGGATGCCCTGAGCTCCTCCGAACCACCGCTCGACGCCCTGAGTTTCACCGGACCACTCCCTAACATTAGAATTCCACCATATCACCGACAAACATTGAGACTTCCACCGGACAACCAACTACTGCCTGAACTTCCAAGTGATGATAGATTTTCATCCCCGTTGAGTACTATACTACAACCATACGATTGGCATTTATAATCTGATCAACCTCAAAGGACGAGTCATCCCATTGTAACCTACTCATATTTTAGTCGAATTGTCTTCAACTAGGCTAGGCCCCGTGGCTTTTCCCTTTAAAATATTTTCCACGTAAAAAATCTTATGTTCTCTATGTGTGAGCTGGATATTTGTGCAACTCTAAGACGTAGGATTCTAACTCTATCACCGCGTATATTCGAGCCAGCAACATGTATAATATAATCAATTTGATTCAAATGATTTTTTATAAATATTAAGCATAATCAAACAATTCAATTAACTTATATAATTTTATAGATTAAAATTGAATTAGAATTGTTGCGGGTTAGAATATACATGGCGATAGAGTTAGAAAATTTCCATCTCAGCGTTGTACGGATATCTAGCACACAAACAGGAGACAAATAGAAACACCATGATTTTTATGTTGAAATCCTAGAAAGGGAAAAAGCCACGGGGTCATGCCTAGTTGAAAAAATTTCACTAGTGTTTGCTTAAGATACAAGAGGCTAACTCGTCCACAAAACTTAGGACGATCATATTATAATGAATCACTTATGGATTAAAATTTAATTACAACGGCAGGCAGAGTTTCGACATCACTTGGAGATCGAGCAAAATTTTGGCATCGTTCGGAAGTCGGACAGAATATAGGCGTCGTTAGGAAGTCGGGCAGAATTATGGCGTTGTTTGGAAGTCATGCAGAATTTCGACGTCGTTCAGAGGTCTGGCAGAATTCCGGCATCGGTGGTCGAGAAGGAGTTTCTTCCCTCCTAATCTTCTTCTCTTATCTTCTCCTTATTCTCCTCTTCTTCTTGCTTGCGTCCCCTCTCAAGAGAAATGAGGGATCTATTTATAGATTTGTGGAGTTGCATGACCCGTAAATAAGTGAGAGATCCTGAGTAAATGGGGAGTGGTTGGATGGACGACTGATAATGAATCCCTTGATTGTGTACCTTTAATCAAACATCTGAAGGTCTTAATGATGCCGGAATTTGTCGATTTTGGGCTCGTTGGATTTATCTCGTCGATCCGCTCGATTCGACTATAAGTATGTCATGTTTCAAAATCGTTTGGTAACTCAAATTGTGGTTTGAACTTTTTAACAGCGCTTTGGGTCCTTGATTTGGACTCATTTGGGCTCGGATTGAGTCGAATTTGGTGTCATTGGGTTCATATTTTTGAGACGCTCTGTTTGACTGTAAGTTTATTTAAATCGGAGTTCATGCAATCCCGGATCTAATTTTGAAATTTCCAGCTTGATTTTGCCTCGAGATTCGTCCACGATCAAGATGATTTTTTGATGATATATCAAGAATGATCAATCAATTTAGTCTAATATTATTTTATCACCACTCCCAAATATTTGGCTGGCACTCCAGCATTGACTAAATTAAAGCTTCATTTGGGACAGTTTTTTGACTGTTTAGCTTGCCTAGCATAATATCAGTCGGGGGACTCATCACTCGCGCATGAAGTTTGAACAAAAAATTTAGACTAAACTATAAATTAGAGGGTTGTTTTATTTTTAATGTAATCTAGATGTCCGCATTAATATCATTAAGAAAAAGTTGTTGACATGTATACGATGAATTCAAGCACATGCGACGAGAATAACAGCTAACAAACACGACCTCACACAAAAACAAGTTTGAATTATCTCGATAATGGCCAAAATCATTCGAATGTCGCATGTTATTAAAACGGACTATACAAATATGCTCGAGCACACCAAAATTATCAAAGAAGTGTGCTACTTTATATACTCTGATTAAGGCACTTAAATGTTTGATAAATGATCTATGGTCAAGTGAATCAATATGGATCTAGTCAAATTTATCAAAATCCCACTCTAAAAAATGCTAGAAATAGAGCTCCATTCTTTGCAAGAAAAGAGGTTCAAGAGTGAAGAGAGAGCTAACAAGCTCTATTGCACTTTTCAGCAATCATTGTCAATGGATTACCTTTAGTTATTGACACTACAATTATCAGATTTTCATCATATGTTTATTATCGTTTGACTATTAACATATAACTTTGTTGTTGGGTTTTAACTGTACTCTTCTTGGCACCTAATTTTTGTAATTCAAATAACATTAATCAAATAATTGTACTCAATTGTGTATAACATCGTTTCTTTTTTTGTCTGTTAGATTTTTGTCCGAACCTAACGTTCTAAAATATATACTCTATTATTGCAAATTTTTTAGCACATAACAATAATGTAGGATGATAATTGTCTGGTTGGAAATGAAATTATTACTTGAAAATGCAATTTTGATTAGAATGTTCAACAATAATTATGATCATGTTGTATCTAAAGCAATGTTTAATTTCGTAAGAAGCTTTACACTAGAAATCAATTCAATTAAAGAAGTGAACTATTCCATAAATCTTTTACAAATAAAATTTAATTGAAATAAAATTATCAATTAAATATATTGAAAGCATCTAAAGGCTAATAAAGAATAAAAAAACTATAGATTCATGTGCTAAATAAGTGAAAACATGCACCATGGATTTCTATGCTTAACATGGACAGAAGAGTGTCTGGATTCGCGAGCTTAACATTGAAAGAAAAGTGCCACGGGTTGCTCCTTCCTCCCATCGGCCAAGATAGGAAGTTTTGAGAAGTATTTTTAGTTTTTTAATTCTTTGTAATAAGTTAAGTTTTATTATTTTTCAAGTAATTTTGTGTATAGATTGTAATAGCTCTGGTCTGTTCTGTGTGTTGGTTTTTGAGTTGAAATAATTTGGAAGATTTAGTTCAGTAAGCAAATTCCAAAGCCAGATCCTGGTCAGTCAGTTTGTTCGTTTCCGTGCCGCGACCCGGTGCGAGCGGGATCCATCCCGGATCGGGTCGAGTCGTGACATAGATAACCATTGGGGAAATAAACAAAGCCAACTTTCTAAGCATTCTTCTTTTCTACATGACATCATAGCAAGGTTCGGATTTTCTTTCCAACATTTGCTCTTCCTCTTTTTTATCTTCTTCTCCTCATCATATTTGATTTTTTTTTTACTTCCCTTTCAAAGTGTCAAACATCATTAACGGTGAAAGCCATATTAAAAGAGAATTTCATAGATTATAAAAATCTTGTATCGATTGAATGAACGAAACTCCTTAAAGTAGCCTTAGTTTGTGCAAACTTTCTAGAAGGATAAAGAAAAATCTATCATCTTGTCGATTCTCCTTCATATTTAAAAGGTTTAGACTTTGCATCTTACGATGAAGCAAATTTTCTGATTATGTCATGATTATAGAACACTATGATGCCTAAACTCAATGAACTAAACATGTTCTAATAACCATAAAATGCATTTGAGAATCTATCAAATATACTTAATCAAAAGGTAAATCATTGAATACTTCAACTCAATAAAGATATGTTAGCAAGAATATGATTCTACCACAATGTCAAGATGAAGTGCAATGATGATACGGTGATTCTAAAAAAATTTATAGAAAAAGAAAATGTGTTATAGTTTCTTATATACTTAATAATGAATTCGTCCCTGTTGCAGGCTAGAATATATGCGGCGGTAGAGTTTGTAAATTCGCGTCTGAGCGTTGTACGAATATTTAGCACACAAACAGAAAAGAGAATGAACACCAGGATTTTTACGTGGAAAACCCGGAAGAGGGAAAAAACTACGGGGACACGCCTAGTTGAAATAATTTCACTAGTGTTTGTTTGAAGTACAAAGACCGATTCATCTCACAAGTTTACAATCAGCTTCTAACAAAGTTACAAAGTTCTGCAAAATTCCACTGTTTCCCAAAAATCCGGTAGAGTTCCGTGTGGACCTCCGAAAGAGCACCGCGCAAACGGGTTAATTGGAAGGGACAGATTGGGTCGTACATATGACTAACCATTGAGGATATAGGCTGTCGTCAACACACCCCGATGGGTAGTAATATACACGACCTAATCACGGGTTTCCTGTGACGTCCGTGGCATCCATAGTGAAAGGATTCGTCTGACATTCTGATCGAACTCCATTCCAGTTGCCTTGCTCGGACCTGAAATTGTCAACCACATATAATGAGCTTAAATAGCCCAGCAGGTCACCAAAGCCTATAACTGAAATCAAAGCACGGTACTGCTATCAATATGCATGTCAGTCAATCAAATCCATAACAGTCAATGGTCAATGAGTCTATGCAGCAGAAATCAAATCAGTAGTCAATACAGTACGAAAATCAATAGTCGATGAAATCAATAGTCGATGCAGCGATAGAAGAACCGATAAATCAAACTCAATCAATTAGTACGTCAAATCTCAGAAGAATCCGTCGATCAGTCAAATCAATCGTATCGAATCAATCGATCAAATCAAGTCAATGAAATCGATTAGAAAAGCAGTACAATAAAGCTCAATCTATACTAGTAATGAATCAAATGCAGCAGGCTAATATGGTGCAGAAGTAATAGTATCAATGAATCTATAATATCCATGTCCATAGCAATGCATCTATACAATATCTATATCCATCCATGTCCATATCAATGCTCAATAGTTTCAATGCACAGCGATCAATCAATGAAATCGATGAAATCGTACGATACAGTAAATCCATAAATCCGATCAAATCTATAAAGAAGTAAATCCATAAAGCAGTAAATTCGTATGTCAATACTGTACACATGCAATTTCATACAACGGTCTTACTGAACAAGCATAAACACTGGCTATTATCAATAGTGCTGTTGTAGAAATCCATAGTGCTGTTGTAGAATCCATATTGCTGTTGTAGATATCCATACGTTGGTTGTACCGTGCTTTGATTTCAGTTGTAGGCTTTGGTGACCTGCTGGGCTATTTATGCTCATTATATGTGGTTGACAATTTCAGGTCCGAGCAAGGCAACTGGAATGGAGTTAGATTAGAATGTTAGACAAATCAGAGCAAGTGTAGTGAAAGGATTTGATTGATAGTTTGATAGAATGGATATTTTTGCATACATATTGAATGACATGTGATTGAATGCACTGAATGACTGTATGGATTTCGATGAGTTTTGATTTTGATTTGGATTTGGATCAATTTGTTTTGCGTTGTTTTTTTTTTGCTTCGTACCTGTAGGGAAATGTCGGGATGACATTTTTTTAAGGTGGGGAGATTGTGAGATCTCGTTCCCCCCATCCGATATAATAATTCGAATGGGGTTTAGTAGATGTGGGATCGAGTTTCCCATGGGCGCAAACTCCCGTGGTTAATTACATCTCAGGCTGGAGCCTGAGAAAACTCTCGATTAAGGATTATACATTATCCTTCCCAAAAGAGGGATTAGAACAAGGGTGTAGACTAGGAAGTCCTATCCAAAAGGAAGAAAGGTCCGAAGGGCTGAATCAACATGCATGGTTCATACTAGCGTTCGGAGGCTCTAGGGCACTAGAAAGAAACTGGAAAAAAAAATCAAGCACTCAATCGCATGCGTGAGAGAATAGATGGAGGTGGCGTCATCCTGTGACGTGGATAAGTAGGACTAGGAAGGGACCTACCTACTATTTAAGGCATACTACGATACCGAATGTAGTAGCCTTGAATACTAAATTTAGGTTTGGTTTAGTGTTCTATGAAACACTAAGACCCGTGTCCTAGCTAATGCAGTGCAAAACCTGGACTTACCCCAGCCTGGATTGAGAGAGCCAGCTAACCACCTAATCGCTTCAAAGCCATGCTATCAAGTCAATTATGAAAGATGGGTGGGTGGTACAGTTCTTTGGAAATATGGCCGACATCTAGAGAATTTCCTAAGTGGTCTAAAACTTATGTTGGGTAAATGCTCATAACTAATGCAATTAAATTTTAATTAAATTGGTTTCTAATGCAATGCATGCTAGTTGAAATGTCAGCATGAATGCTATAGAATTTTAAAAACAGGCTTATAGAAAATAATTTTTTTGAAAAGACTGAGTCTCCCTAAGTCCGGCACTTCATCCTCATAGGCCAGATTATCCGGACTCTACCCGCAGGCAGGGAGATGTCTTATAACAAGGAAAGAAGAATGCAATCATATGCATGCGACCCCGGACGATTCTGGCAGTTCCCTAAGTTCGTTAGATTTCTATGTTATTTAGAACTTAGAATCTAAAAATTTTAGTTGTGAGTATAAAAGTTTTATTGTCCTTAGAGAGCCTAACGAAATCCAGGCGAAAACAAAATCGGCATGCAAGAAAAGAAACCTAAGAAAAGCAGGTAATTTCTACTGCGCAATCAGGTAAACACAACAATATAAATCCAAAAATAATCAACTAAATGGCCATAGGCAAATTGCCCTTATTACAACCCAGATATGCAGAAAATAAAGTGGCCGGGCACCACTGCCAACAACCCGGATTTCTAAGCCTATGACAGACGCCAACAACTTTGAGTGGGATATTGGGTCTTCAAATCTTTAGTCTCCTGGATATCTTCTCCTTGGACTTCTTGGATCTCTCCTCCTTGGACTCCTTGGATCTCTCCTCCTTAGACTCCTTGGATCCGTCGTGGCTTGAATATCCAAACGAAGAGACAATTCCCCCAGTATAGGGGTATTGCCTTTTCTCTTTGGATATCTAAAGCCATCCAACTCGATCTTCCAAATGGAAGAAGACTCTCCCCTTTAGGGATGCCTTCTTCTTTTGGAATCCAAGTTGGATAAGAATATCCCAACTCAAAAGTTATTTTCACAACTCTTAACAATTATTACAAACAAATTACATTAATTGAAAGCAGTAAATCTAAGAATCCCTGCAAGGTTATCCTAATAAAAAAAAAAAAATCATCCCAAGCAGTTTATATAAAAAAAAAAAGAAAGTGCTAACACCATTGACCCTGTGCCAAGCCATGCTCTTAATTTTGAGGGCTAAGCAGCTCCATCTGTAGCAGTTATAATAATTTAATAATTTTAGCCCTCATTTCATTTTAGGGAGAGCTGAGCAAGCACCTGCATAAAACATTATTAGAAATCATTATAATGCTCCCCCCTTTTTATTAGCATTGAGCATGGCCACCTGCACGGAAGAACAGTATATATATAGCGCTCCTAACCTATGGGTAAGTCTAACGCTCATCACATCACAGAGTACAGAAAAAGTAAGCAAACACACCAACAATTTCAAACAGCATGCAATGAAATCCACGGAAAGCTCCGGCACACAGCAGAAAAGTAAATCCCAGCGGCCTAACCTAGCTCTAGAAGTGGTGCCCTAGCAAACAATTCTATGTGTGTGTAAGGCTAGTGGGGTTTGGATAGATCCTAAGTAGGATAGTTAGTTAAAGTTAGCTAGAGTTCAGGTTTGTTGGGGGTCTGAAAAGGGAATTTTGTTAAAATCCAAATATTAGTGAATTAGGGTCCATTTTAATTATCT
>NW_021319154.1:1903246-1905264 GCF_001605985.2 Dendrobium catenatum | reverse complement strand
CGGCGGTCAGACAGGTGGCGGCCCTGGGTTCGCCCGCGCGGTCCACTCAATGATTGCCGCAGCGGTAATCATTGCCGCAATGACTGCGGCAATAATTGCCGCACAGACCATCCACTAATCCACGTGGACAGTGGATAGGCCGTTGATCCCACCGCGGTTCAACCTGATGGTCACGATGACGCCGGACCGAAGCCGAAACCGCGGGCTCATTTCCGCAGTCTAGAGGGAACCGCGGAACGACGGCCTGCCCACCGTTGATCAGACGATCAACGGTTGAAATCAAACGTATGTGAGCGTTAGGGCGAACCAGTGGCCAAAGGCATGTTTCGTCTTGTTCTCGCGAACGAGACGATAGAATTTGATGAAATTTTAGATCTGAGATCTACATACGAAGAACATCATTGGGGAGTGATTTTTAATATTTAATATTCAATTTTAAAAAAGTTATTTAGACTCGTGTGTTCTACCTAGGGTTGGAGATATACCTCAATCCACACGGTGGATTCGGGAGATATTGGGCTCGTTGGACTCGTGGACTCCCCACGAACAATCTTCCTTTTTAACTCGAGCTCCGAAAAGGCCTCGATCGAACGGAGAAAGCTCTGGACGTCTCTTGGCCTCGGTTTGCCGGAGTTGGCGTCGCCGGCGGCTTTGGGTCGTCGGGATTTGGTCGGGGAAAGCTCGTGGAAGGTGAGGAGAGCTCTCTCTTCAAGAATCTCGGGCTAAGAAGGCTTGGAGCGAGAGCAATTGGCAAAAAGGTCCTAATTTGGACTTAATTTTAGGTATTTAAAGCCCTTAACCTAATGCCAACAGCTAAGATCTAATCCTGAGGTGATTTGGAGGGAAACTAATCAGATTTGGACATGGTTTTGAATTTTAAACCAAGGGGAATCAATTAGAGCCTTAAATGGGCTATTAATGGGCTTTAATAGGTTATTATGACCTATTAGTGGCTTGGTTTGACCAAAACAACGTTGGACTTGGTCAAATCAGTCAAATAGGTCAAGGGAGTCCAAGGATTGAGCCATGAAAGAGATTGGATTTGATTTGGGCTCTAAAAGGGCTTAATGGGTCAATTTTGACCCATTAAGGCTTGGGTTGACCAAGTCAAAGGTTGACTTGGTCAACTCAAGCCACCATGCCCATGTCCGGGCAAAATCGAGGTCAACATTCCGGCGTATTCAGGCGGCGGGAAGAGCTCCGACGGTGGTCGAGGAGGAGAGGATTCTCCCTTTCCCCTTTCTCTTCTTCTTCCCTTCTTCTTCTCTCTCTTTACTTGAGTTCTCTTGTGAAGAATGAGGGCTCTATTTATAGTTTTTCTGGAGTGACATGGCTTGTAAATAGGTGTGAGATCAGGGGCTGGTCGAATGGACGGTTGATGTTGAACCCTTCGATTATGCACCGTTCGTTGAACATTTGAAGGCCTTAGTGATATCGGAATTTTGCGATCTTGGGCTCGTTGGATTCGTCTCGTCGAGCCATTCGATTTGAGTATAAGCTCATTAAAATCGGAGACCGTTTGGTAACTTAAATTGTGGTTTGAACCTTCCAATAGTGCTTCAAATCCTTGATTAAAACCCATATGGGCTTGGATTGGGTTGAATTTGGTGTCGTTGGGTTCGTATTTCCGAGACGCTCAGTTTGATTATAAGATTGCTAAAATCGGAGTTCATATGCTCTTGAATTTAATCTTTGAAGTTTCCAACTAGCTTTTTGCCTCGAGATTCGTGCCCGATCAAGATAAATTTGTGATGACCTATCAGTTCCAATTTTATTCAAAACTTAATAATGTCTACAAACTAAAGAAATGAGGGATAATGGTAATGTTTGACACCCCCAACTCTAAAATATCAACATAACAACCACCAAACTCACAATGGATTTATTGCCCTTGTATCTTCCCATAAAAAAATCTTTCCCAAAAAAATTAATAATTGAGAACGTTAGCATTTGATATTATTTTTACATATTACTTACATTTTCTCCCTCAGAGTTTTTATATTTTGAAGTATTCGTAC
>NW_021319154.1:1895028-1903054 GCF_001605985.2 Dendrobium catenatum | reverse complement strand
CCCCCCCCCACACACACACAAAACAAAAGTTATCTTATTATCTTCATTGCTAGCATATGACCTCGACGATTGTCACTGTTCTATGTCACGTGAAGTATTGAAAATGTCGCTTTGAGCTTCTTTGCCTACAACATTGCTGTCTTGCATCACGTGAAGCTTGTTCGCCTCCAACAATGCATTTGTTGATATAAGATTAGAAATCGTGGCTGGACTCGCTACGAAGGTAATGATATTTCTTCCCTTTCACATATTTCTTAATATCTCTTTTGCATTTATTCATTGCTGTTGCCTGTTCAAAACTTTCGACCCAATGTTATCTATCTCCAATATTTTGAGATTAGGATTAAAAGAGGGCAACTATTGCAGATTTGAGACTTTCATATGAGTTATTACCAAATTTTACGTTGCAAATTCCTTTATGATTAGGTCTTCATAGACATGTTGCAAGAGAGATGTCTTTCCCATAACCCCAAGGCCCACTATAGATAGAAGAGAAATGTTGATGTACTTAGTAGTTTGATATTCATTTGATGACTTCCTCAACCACAACATAAATATCTCCTCTTTACCTCTACCAACCTGATAATTTTCATGCAAGGATACTGTGTCACATGTTTTGTGCTACTTAAGATGATGCTCCTATGTTGTGCTTTTTAAGAAGGGAACTCTTGCAAATTTGGGCATTCATCAAGGTATAGTTCTATAAGATAGTGGTTAGACCAGTAGTGTTTTATGGTGGATAATGTTGGCCATTGAGAGAAGCATAATATTAATTTAAGTGTTGAAGAGATGAGGATGCTCAGGTGGATGAGTGGCTTTACTCGTCTAGACAGGATACGAAATGAGCATATACGTGAAAAGGTTGGAGTAGCTCCAGTGAAAGATAAGATTAAAGTGAGTCGTCTTAGATGATCTGGTCATATAAAACTGCAGCTTTTCGGTGAACTGAATGACATATTTTTTCTCTTCTCTATATGCTTTTTTGTATGTTATATATGGAGGGAACTGAATGACAGGAAATATGGCCATCTCATCTCTTTTACTTCTTCTATTTTAAGCATAATGCGTTGTCATATGGCTGAAAGAATGGGGAGGTCGTGAGTTTCTTATCCTCTTATGTACAATTCTACCAACACAACTTCTATTGGCTATTAGTTTCCAATGGTGGTTTCTGATAAATTTTGATGGCTTCTTTTGTGACTGTGAGTTTTTCCGCTATGTTTATCTCTGGCGGCTGGGTTTGGTTCATCCTCATAGTGTTGCTCCATACGGTTGACGTTCTTCTGAGATGGCTTTTGGCTGCTTGTGCCTCTTTTTCAATTCGATGGCTGCTTCCTTATTCATGGATTGATTTTTTGAGAGGGCTATGATGAGTCATATGACCCTAGGGGTTCTCCAGGATGGCCTTTCTTCTGCTATGCTTTTCTAAATATGCCAAGAGACAATGAAACAACCATAAGCAGCGACAGTGAATCAGGATGGCCTTTCTTCTGCTATGCTTTCATTGTCTCTGCTTAGAAGGATGGCCTTTCTTCTCAAATCCTCCTTGTCGTTGATTCATACGGTTAACTGAAGCTTTATTGAATATTTTTCTGCTTTTAGCTGGAAAGCTTCCCTATCTTTTAATGACTTGCTGACATTAAAGTTCAAAGGACGTCACATGCAGAAAGACATAGTTGTCTGCCACTTAAGATTCTTTTTATTTTTTATTTTTTTTAATTTTTTTTTGTCTGCCACTTAAGATTCTTGTTTTTTCACAAAGCTCCAAAATCACGTCAAAATTTGCAGTCTGCAAGCATCATTAATGGACATTAACCACAATTAAGTGGAGTTTGTGATAAACAAATTAATTGAAACAATATTCACAAATAATTTCGAACATGAGCTAAACTCGAACGAACAAATTTTAGAACGAGCCAAGCACAAACAAACAATGAGTTCACTCGTGTTAGGATCCTTTACAACCCTAAAGCCCATTTATTCATTTTAATATTGATTAATTGATTTTCTCTTTCTACTTCTACGTTTACCAACATTCTTTTAAAAACTTTTCTCAACGTTTCAAATAACATTTAAACCATAAATTCCAATCATCCCTGTCCACATCAGTTTATTCCCCAACATCCCCATTAGATGATGAATCACAGTTAGCTAACCAATCACGTTGATCCGCACCAATATCCTTTGATTTAAATTCCAAATGCGCTGGCAACGCATCATTAGCAACTAGGAAAATGAGAACATCAATTAATCAATGCATCCCCGCCGCTCTAGCGAAACCCTGGGTGATCTTAAGGTTTGGTCCCTCGGCCGACCACCGGTGCCATTTCTGGGCCTTCGATGCTTGATAAGCTTTCTTCTCCCCTTCTAATCAGATTTTATTTTTTCTGTTCAATTTAATTTGATCGTCTATATCCATTGAAAACTGTCACATGAGACTCCAACTCCTGTGAAGATGTATAATTTACAGAAATGATACTCACAGCCAGAAGTAAAGGAACCATTCCAAGAATCAACAAAAACACTTTCCCTCATAGAAACAACTCATAAAATCAATTTATTTTGAGTATAGAACTAAGAGAGATATGAAGCGAGTGTGAGAAAAGTATAATTTCTCTCAGTTTTTATATTGAATTTCTTTGTGTAGTGTGGTTTAGTATTTTTTCACATCAAATCTTGATATTCATTTCCGATATTTTCTTTCTTGTTTATTTTGTTGTGTGATTTTCTTTCTAACAATAATAACACAAGAGGCAACACCCATCTGCCAAACACAGATTTCGAGCTCGATATTCCCACCGAATGCCAGCCATACAGAAAAGGATATTGTTCAGAATGGTCTGTTGTGCTAATCTCAACACTGGCTTTGAGTATCTGAAAGATCAAGTCTTGTGCTGCATATTCTTTAGTGAGCTGGTCAAAAGTGATTTTCTTTCTTGTCCTCTCAGCCTTGAGAAATTATTCGGTGCAGAGTCCGGACGTAGCTCTGTGTCCCCCTCCCTTCTCAACTTGTTGAATATATTGCTTCTAATTTCGGTGGACGCGATGCTTGAAGTGTATGGTTTTAAATTTGGGGTTATGACTGTTGGTCTTTTTTTTTGGACATTTAGGCGAATTAAGGATGGAAGATGGAGGTGAGCTGCTTTTTTTTTATGATGCTCTCCGAGCAATGATGTTGTTATTATTATTATTATTATTATTATTATTACAAGATAAAGAAAAGAAGCAACATTAGTTGAAACTCTCTAAAATTTCTGCACAGCCTCCTCCAATCTCTTCAAGTTGGGATCAATTTTGAGAGCACGTTTATCAAATTTGGCAAGTCTTTTCTTCATGGATTTCATGATTTAACGCATGAGTTTTTCAAGTAGCAAACACTCCACTTAATTGTGATTAATGCAATTAATGATGCTTGCGGACTGCAAATTTTGATAAGCTTTGTGAAAAAGCAAGAATATTAAGTGGCAGGGAGCTATGTATTTCTGCATGTGACATCCTATGGACTTTAATGTCATCAATTCATTAGAAGATAGGAAAGCTTGCTAGCAAAAATAGAAAAATATTCAAAGAAACATTTTATTATTATTATTATTATTATTATTATTTTCATTTACTTGCTTGATGTTACGTTGAAGGCTTGAGCTAATGCTTTCCAAATAAATACATCATTTCTCATTTTTTTAGTTAGTTGTTTGGTTTAAGGTTTTTAGTACCTTCTCATCTAAAGGCAGGACCTGAAATGTTCCTGAAATCTTTCCAAATCCAAATGTTGGAAAACAAGGAGAATGGTGTGCTGATTTCAATTCTCATTTAGAGCAGTGGTTTCTGCCAGTTAGCTGAACCTTTTGTGAGGTAAATTCTATATGGCTCAATTCCCTGCAGCCTTTTCCTTCTTGCAAAGCCTCTATTCCTCAAAGAATCTGTGTGGAAAAGGTTCCAAAGTTTCAACTATTGCAGAACATCCCCTCCTCTTGGGAACAATTTGGGCTTGAAGAGCTCGAATCATTGCATTGCCTGCTATCTTCTTTGTCTTTCTCTTCCATCTGTGTTCTTATTCATGGATTGGTTGAGAGGTCTTTGATGTGTCGTATGACCCTTGGGGTTCTCCTGGATGGCCTGATGGGCCCTCTTCTGCTGTGTTTTTCTACATATGCGAGTTTGGTCCTAAGTGTTCTTGGCAACCGAGATACCCTGCTCTATGGGTCTACAGCCTTCTTCTGATTGCCAACATTAGGTGACAAGTTGGGAACAATTTGGAGAGCACGTTTGACGGTTTTAACAAGTCTTTTCTTCAAGCATATTATGATGGAACGTGTCTTTGTTTGCTTCTTGTTTTTTATCAACTATTTTATAAGCTTCATGTACTCAAACTTATTGAGCACATTATCTGCCTTATCAAGGGCATCTCATAGCTGCCATAGCCATTCTTGGAGAGCTGGTTTCTGTCTCTGATCGGTGCTTGGATTGAAGCAAAGGCAACAGCTTGGATCTTGGGGTGGATGTCTCTCAGTCTTTGTAGCTTCTGTTTCCTGCCGGTCTGCCATTTGACTTGATCTTGCAGGTACTCAATGCTGGTGTTGATGATCTTTCTAAGGACAAATTTGTGAGGTTCCTCGACACAATGTTCCCTTGTTCTAAGGACAAATTCATGAGGTTCCTCCATTCACATAACTTGGCACAGCAAACTTCCATGGCATCTATCACATTTTCAAGGTTTATACTTAACTGATGAGCTCATTTATATGTTTAGTTCCCCAATTCTGTTTGTGGGCTGGATATCCGTACAACGCTCAGACAAGAATTTTCTACCTCTATCGCCGCGTATATTCTAGCCCGCAACAATTATGATGCCAAGGCTCTGTAAATGCTGAGAAATTTCAGTCGACTACTCTGGGAAGTTTGCTAAGCGGAAATAACCAGACAGTAGGCTGGAAGGACACACTTGGATTTAATCAAATGCCTAGATTAGATCTTATTCGAACTTCAAATCCCTATACCATAAACTTATATTGATGTGAGGCTCTTGATGCCCTGAGAGATCCTAAATGATTGTGGTTTTAGGATTCACCATTGTATTGGAAGGATGGAAAAGTTAGTCTTGGGATAATGCTGGTTTAGAATTATGTTATTTATACATAGGTTAACTGAAGTGATTGCCACTACCAGAAAAAAAATTAGGCCTGTTTGTTTACGGATAAATTTTTTTATTCTTTAAGCAAATTATTGTTGCGGGAACTTCTTGATTGTACATTGGTTGTCTAAGTTCTTTTGCATCTTCTTGTTAGTTATATATTTACAAGTTAAATGATAGTTTTTTGTGTAAAAATGTAAATTCAATAAATAGTATAGCATTAATATATAGAAGAGTTGCTATCATAATGAGTTAGATAAGCTGTAGTGCAGTTTATCTTTGTTGTATCTTTAGGAGTTTGGTTACTATTGGAATATTACTGCAAGCTTTACCGGATTGAAGTTGGCTATTATTCGGTTATTGAGCATGTAGGGAACAATCCCTGCCAACAGACTGATAAATTAGTTCAACTTGTCCTTGGACTTGTTCGTGTTTGTGGTTGTAATGTTAACCATACTCTTAGCTTATCTTTTTCTACAGGTTGTTACTACCAACAAATAGGAAGCTCGAATGGGCCATTCGAGGGATCAGCCTCCTATGGGTTGGCAAACTGTTTATGAAGAAACCATTATGAAAACGAGGAAGGGAGTTTTATTTTTGTTGCATTCATTACAGCCTATTCTTACACCGCTTCTCATTGCACAAGATCAACATGCTTTATTAGCTTCTTTATTCTTACCTTTAATTTGGTTGTGTTGAATTATATTCATGAACTTTTCCATTATGCTTGGATATTGGCTAGATTTGACATGGATTGGAAACTATAATTGTTAAGGGCATTTAATTTGTTGAGCTCCTTGAACCTTTTCATTTCCTGATTTTAGTGCTGCAAAGAAATTTTGAGTAGGAATTATGTGGCTTCTGAAGATCTCATCAACTGCTTTATTGTTTTCATTACTCGAGTTTGCCATGCCATTTTTTGTCAAACATAAGGGTAATTCATTTGGCATTCCTAGATTTGGTCACATTCATTTGCAACTTTCAGTGTTTTGTGATATCTATCCTCAAACAAAATTTTTCTTGTTCATATTGTTAGATACAGCAACTCATTTTTACTTATGAATTGCGTACTGTTTATGCTCGGAGAAACCTAATATCCTTTTCTGTATGGCTGGCATTCGGTGGGTATATCAAGGTGGAAATCTGTGTTTGGCAGAGGTTGTTGCCTCTTGTGTTATTATTGCTGGCAAGAAAATCACACAACAAAATAAACAAGAGAGGTAAATAGCGGAAATGAATATCAAGATTTGATGTGAAAAAATACTAAACCACACTACACTAAGAAATTCAATGTAAAAATTAGGAGAAATTGTACTTTTTCTCACACTCGCTTCATCTCTCTCTTAGTTCTACACTCAAAGTATATTGATTTTATGAGTTTTTTTTTATGAGGGAAAGTGTTTTTATTGTTTCTTGGAATGGTTCTTTCTCAGGCTGTGAGTATCATTTCTGTAAGTTATACATCTTCACAGGAGTTGGAGTCTCATGTGACAGTTTTCAATGGATATGGACGATCAAATTAAATTGAACAGAAAAAAAATATATCTGATTAGGAGGGGAGAAGAAAACTTATCAAGCATTGAATGCTCAGAAATGGCACCGTTGGTCGACCAAGGGGCCAAACCCTAATCATCCTTCTCTTGTTTTTGGCCAGCTGTTTTTCAAGTTTCATGTACTCCATTAACTCTGGATGACATCCCCAAATTGTTAGACGTTCCAAAGAGGGAAGAAGGTTCGGTAATTCCCGAAGCATAGAAGCATGACCAATAGATAGTTTCTGAAGTGAAGAAAAGCTTTCCTAGGAGGAAGGGAGAGACTAAGGATTTCAGCCTTCCAAATTGCAGCTCAGAAAGAGAAAACTTAACTTTCAGAAACCACTGCCCCGCCTCATTTGGAAATGAAACCAGCTCATCATTATCCATGATTCTCAGCTCTTTTAAAGTGGCGATGCTTCTCAGTCTTAAGATGGAATTGATAGAATTTCGACCCAATAAATTACTTTCTATAACTTTCCTCCGACGCCTTTCATCCAAGTCAACACCACCAATGACCTTAGCTGCCAATGGATATCCTAAAAGCTTTTTAACTATATCTCGAGCAATGACTCTTAAATTTTCATGATCATTCGGGTTCTCTATACCAACAAATGCATGAGAGTTGATGAGCTGCAAACGCTCATCTTTCTCTAAGCCCTCTAATTTAACTATTTTCTTCTTCTTTTTAATTACCTTTGCAAATATCAGTGCAATTGAGTCCGTTCGAGTTGTTACCATAATCTTACTACCAAAACCCCCAGAAGCCAGAGGGGCGAGCACATCCTCCCAGTTGATGTTCGTGATTTGAGATCATTTTTAGGCAAGGATCCCGTTTCACATGCTTCATGCAGCTCAAACTGCTGCTTCTGAAGCTCCTTTGCGCATTGTTTTACAAGATGAAGGAAAGTATCAACACCAGTTGTTGAAACTTTATCAAGTTTCTGCACAGCTTCCTCCAGTCACTATTAGATATGCTCTCTATTTTAGGCAAATTATTGGGTCAGGTGACCGAAGCCATCTCTCCGTTCGGTCGCCAATGGAAATGCGACATCTGTTAGGCGTTTTTTTAATTTAATATTAACGCTTTATGTCTTGTCAGAGTTAGCGACCCGACCCGATAACGCTTTTCATTTGAATTCCGGAAAATAAAGAATGGAAACGCCGCGCGACATCTTCACTGTTACTCCAGCTCCAGCTTTGGTAAGCGCTCTCGGATTCCTCCATTTCCTTCGGTTCTGCATTAGCTTATTTCTGCCGGAGGTAGACGACGAACCTGTAGAAGATCATAAATCAGGAAGAGGTATGGTTGCGCCTAACTTGCGCTTGACTTGCGCTTTCGTTGCGTTTAAGTTATACGTTA
>NW_021319154.1:1878666-1889599 GCF_001605985.2 Dendrobium catenatum | reverse complement strand
AATGAATTTCTTTGAATGATTTGAATGCTGTAAAGTATAAAAAACAGGGAATTTTTTTGCCTTTTTCCTGATCGCTAGGCTTTTCGGCGGGGGAAGTTTGACCGGAGAAACAGATTGAGTGCCCACGGTTTTTGGCAACTTTTGCTCCGGGTCCACCGAAATTCTCCTACCTGTGGCTTCCAGTAGCATTGTAGCAAGTGCTCCCTCTTCCTCTTCCTTCTGGGTTGGTCCTGGATGAGTGGATGACCAATGCGACGAGTAAATTTTTGCTCATATACTATAATATAACTAATTCTGTGCTGGAGAGTGGAGCAGACTATTGCTCCAACGCGCACCAAAAGGCAAAAGCTCAAAAAGAAAAAAAAAAATAAAAATTGTCGTTTTATAAAATTATTTTAAGATAATATTAATAAGAATTATTGTGTTGGTAGACCATAGTCACCATACACACGAGATATAAATATTTTTATATTAAAATTAT
Source organism: Dendrobium catenatum (assembly GCF_001605985.2). Classification (NCBI taxonomy): domain Eukaryota; kingdom Viridiplantae; phylum Streptophyta; class Magnoliopsida; order Asparagales; family Orchidaceae; genus Dendrobium; species Dendrobium catenatum. The sequence continues at coordinate 1,889,118 of NW_021319154.1, read as the reverse complement.
GAAATAATTGAAATAATTTTTTTTGTTTAAGCCAAGAATTATAAAAGTATATTTTTCCTATAATTAAAGATATGTAATGAAGGTACATGAAATTTGGGCTGCGATCAATAACATATATTGAAGATTTTGTAATGATGGGTTATGATAGGTGATGGAGTCTAAAGATATTGTGCATCAAACATGACTTGAGTGTCGAACAACACAATAATGTTTGATGATAGGGTGAGGAATATTTATTAAGGATATAAATATAATATGTATCTTTGTATTTCTTTGATGTCCGCCTATCACATTATGACACATAGGACTAGGCCTTGTAACTTGTCTATTTATAGGACTTAGTGCTTGTACTTTGGGATGATAATAGTAATTACTTTTCCTTCTTTATCTCGGGTCAAGAACCCATTGCTTTACTTCTTGTATTTTCCTCTGTTCTCATTTTCTACAAATTCGGGTTAACTCGAAAATCATAATCAACCAAGAATTGATCTGTAGAATCGCACTCGCGGTCACTTGTTCGTAGTCCACAATGGTAGTCCTTAAGCTCGCCCGCACACCAGCTTGCCTCCCTTGCCCGCAATGCACTGCACGCAGCACACCCCCTTGCATGCTCACGTCACCGCACTCACCCGCTCACGACGTCGCGCTTGCCCACTAGTGTAGTTGCGCTAACCCGTTCGCTTGCTTGCTTGCACATCTGCACTCAACCAGGTTAGCGAGTCATGTCAGTCAACTAGGGTTATGGGAGGTATAATATGAGTTTGAATTTAAGATCCGTTTTTCTAATAGGTTTGGATTAGTTGAAGGCTGTTCAATTTCTTCTTGGAGCCGAATCTAATCCGAAAACTCATTTTAACACCCTAGTTTATGTTAGATGGAAGCTTTTAATAAACAATTAGTCAAATATCATATCATACAAACATAGTAAAGTAATATTTTACACTTGACATTAAAATAAATTGTTATTTGAGGGGTAGCTCTTAAAAACAAATTGAAAAAGATTAATAAGTTCATCACATTTAAATACTAAATCTTCTTGTGCTAATATAATCATATGATATGTAAGATTGGATATAATTCACAAACAATATAGTTATATATAATTTTCTCTTTTTTTATCTCTATCTCTCTTTGTCTCTCTTACTCCTAATAATGAGATATTTTTTTATGTTATGGATGAGGCTTTGTCACAATTCTAAAAAAACAAAGGGCTTTGTATACATAACATTTTAAAATCTTCTATTTATATAATTAACAAATCAAATTTATTATTCACTCATATATAACACTCAAAATTTTGCATAACATAAAAAATATCGTATTTTCCAAATTTATCACTAATTTTCCGATATTTTTCCATCAACACTGTTCCTTCGGCAACATCCCTTCAAAGCTTACTCAAATTTTCTTCATCATTGAGGGTTTTTATACCACACACATTATTGTTCCTATTCATAGCCTCGCACCATGAGATCTTATCGCGACTTTAACTCCCATTCTTCATAATCAGAAGAGAAATGCACATGAATTTGTCGCATTGATTCCTTCCATCAATAAGATCCTACTATGACTTGCTCACCACTTATTTTACATATATAAAATATAAAATGAGTAGAATGATAGAATAAATAAATGAAAATTTTTAAGTGATAAATATATAAATATGAGAATTTTATGGGTTATGCATGAAAATCCACCAAACTTAGCAGCATATTGTTTCTCTCAGTACTCCTCTGCTCGTGCCTTTTTGTTTCTCAACTTCATTGATGGCACTTCAATTTCCTACCCTACACCCCTTTTGCCTAATAAATTCTAACTATCAACATCCATTTTCCTTCTTTTTAGGTTTGAATTTTGAAGTTACCCCATCATGCATTTAGTTGTTCAAAGCTACCTCAACCACCTATTCACAATAAATATTATATCTGCCTAACTGTTACTGAACAAAGCATTGCCCCAAATTTTTTTATTATTTTTTAAAATAGATTTTTCATATAAAAATTAAATTTTGTATTAAAAATTTATCTTAAAAAATAGTAAAAAAATTGTCACAAATCAAATCTAAGACTTATAAAAATTCATCTCTCTCAAATTGCTGTGAGATATGTTAGCATGCATAAGCATTAAGCTACACTACAAAGGATCGTCACTCTCCACCACTAATGTATTCGATTATCACAACATGTGCAGGGTCACGTTGTTCTGGCTGCTTCTAATAGCTGCACAGAAATTATTGTCCTTTAATACTCTAAATATAAACACACAAGCATTGTAATACTTGAGATATAATACATAAATTATTGTTTTACATTTGCTTATTTATCTCTATTCCTTTCTCTTTTTATGATTGCTCTTTGATATTCAACTTGGTACGTATTAGAGCCGTAAGCCTTACAGCTTCCTCTCAGTCCAATGGCAGATTATGACTCCTCCAGCACTCAACCAGCTTCCTATCTCTCTGCCTCAATGGTCTAATATATCATACCCTCCCCACTCAAATTCATGATGTCCAACATCAAATTCATCATCAATCTCTAGCTCACCAATGATAATTACCCTATTTGGCGACTGCAAGTACATAAACTATTTTCGGCAAATGGCTTTCAAGGCTACTTAACAGGTTGACTCCGCTGCCCACCTGAGCCCACTTCGTCTTCCATCAACCTTGTCTCAAAGATCAATGATTATTGTCTATGGCATCTAATCAACCAGAATTTGGTTTCAGCCCTCTTCGACACCATCTCTTCCTCCATTTTACCTTACATCCTTAATATTACCACAACCTATGAAATTTGGATCACTCTTAAGCATCGACTTCAACTGACAATCAGATCCTGAGTGATCCAACTGAAAAATGAATTACATCATATTCAAATGGGTGATAACACCATGACCCAATACCTCACCCAAATTAAAGCATTGATGGGCAACACTGCCATTGCAGGCTCTCATGCCAATTTAGAGGCGAAAATCTTATCTAACCTTAATGGCTTACCCTCTACCTACAACTCATTCAAAACCTCCATTTGAACTGCACTTCACCCCATTAGCCTGAACGTGCTGTACTCGCTGCTTTGCAATGAGGTGATCAACCTACAAATAGAATTGCTTAAAGAATATGTTCCTCCCAAAGACAATCAGGCTTTGTATTCTAGCAAGCCATTCACTCTAGCAAACCACGGTCGCCTACGCTCTAACCAACCTCATCCCTTTCGTGGCAGAGAATCCTTGCTCAGACCACAATTCTCTACTCGTCATGGACAACAGGTTCCCACTACTCCCCATTCATATTTGTCAATTTTGCAACAAAACAGGCCACACCGCTCTCTCTTGTTGGCATCGATGTAACCTGCAGTATGCTCTTAGAACCACTTGATCCCCTCGAGCCCCCTTATCACAACATCAATCTCCTTCACCCACCGAATGGGTACTAGACTCTGGTGCCTCCAACCATCTCACCTTAGAGGCCTCTACTATTCAACATTCCACTCCCTATCAAAGACCATATAGCATTTCCATCGCCAATGGAAACTCACTTTCGATCCATCACAGTGCCCAAGGCATCTTACCTCCTCCTGTCTCCAACCGTAAGCTATTTCTCCATAATCTCCTACATCTCTCCTCTCTAACCCTTAATTTGATTTCCATACATAAACTTACATCTAGCAACAATTGTTCTATTTCTTCTGATTCGTCTGTATTTTATCATCAATGATCTAACGGACAGCCACATTCTCCTTCGTGGTCCCGACCGTGATGGTCTCTATCCCGTCTCGGCAAGTCACTCATTTCCCGTTGCTGTCTTTCACAACAACCTCTCTCCAACCTCATTATGACATACTCGTCTCAACCAACCTCATCAACAAGTTATGAACACCATTGCCAAGGTCAATCCGTCCCTCTATATCTCTTCTATTTAATTTCTATGCAAGTCATGTAAAATGACCAAGAGCCATAAATTATCATTTCCCAATAGTTCTACTACTCTTAGTTATCGTTTTCTTTGATACATTCGGATGTATGGGACCCATCTTTACTATGTAACTTTTATAGATGACTATTCTAGATTTTGTTGTCTCTTTCTAATGCAAAGCAAAGCTGAAATCCTCACCAAACTCCAACAATTTATCAAATTCATTGAAACTCAATACAATTGTAAAATAAATACACTTCGCTTTGATGGTGATGATTGAATACATTGGCTCCAATCTCAAACAGTTCCTTCTACACCAATGCATCCTTCACCAACCGAGTTGTGCCTATACCCCAGAACAAAATGGACTGCCCGAACGCAAAAATCGCCTCCTGCTAGATACAACTCATACGCTCCTCCATGACGCCAATCTTTCGCTCCATTTTTGGGCTGAGGTTGTACTCACCTCAAATTATCTCATAAATATATTTCTTACCACAACCCGCAATCTTCAAACTCCAATCCAACTCTATATTGCCACAGTCCCCCTTACACTCATATGAGAACATTTTGTTGTCTCTTTCTACATCTCAAACATATTACAACTTACCCCTCGATCCCAAGCATATATATAGTAAGATGTTGGTCCCGTTTTAACGAGGCTGTTTCTGCTTGCAATCACACTTCTGTGAATTCCAATAAATAGGATGTTTTTGAGATGTATTATTTGGAAAAAAATTTGATAGATACAGAGTTAAGGTTCGCAATTATTGTGTTGGTCTAATTGTATAGCCATTGGCTTGCATTTGCAAGGGGCCCATCAATTCAATATAATTAAGTGGATTCTTTTGTTATTATGGCAATGCGCATGCCAAGTGCTGCATTTTTTTTAAATCAAAACATGCAGAGTTAACTTATGGTTAGTTTGGGACGGTTTTTTTATTGTTTTTTAAAACGGAGTTTTAGTACAAATTTTTTTATTTTTTATTAAAACTTCATTTTAGAAAGCAGTAAAAAAACCGTCCCAAACGAAGCCTTAGATAAGTAGAAGCTGCGCCCTATAACGCTGTCGCCCTGCATTTTTTAGGCTGTAAGATAATTTTTTCGTAATTTTTTTTTTTCAAAAATTATTACAGTTCTATTTTTGTTAAGTATTTTTATTTTTTTTATTTTCAATTTCTATATACACAAATTATCCTATAACTTCAACAATAAGTTTCAAAATTTTTTTTTTCATAATGTTACATGACCTTTTAACGCTATACTTTCTGAATAATTTGAAGGTATGATGCCCAGTAAAACTAAGGGTCATAAATAATTATATATTTTTTCAAGTTTATAATAGTTTTACATTTTTTTTAATATTAATCTAAAATTCCTTCTATTTCGTTAAATAAATTTTTAATAACTCATTAAAAATTAAATCCTTTAATCCTTTAGATATATTTGGACAGTCTTCTTTTTCTTCCCTTATATTATTATTATATTGAAAGAGTCCAGTGGAGGATTATTATATGAAATGACAAGATAGGCAATGACCGTTGAGTAGATGTTTGGATGCGGGGAGATGTGGAGTTGGGTTGCCTCGGTTTGTTCAAAGAAAAGATACAAATCTAATGATGAGCATCCACCACAATCATTTGACTCTCTGACCTTTCCGCACCAAACACATAAAGCCCAATTTAAAAACGAAAAAGATAAAACTTTGGCCTTTTTCTCCAAGATCCGCCCAATTATTATCATTATTTTTTTTTTTTATGTAATGGTTCAGCTTTTGATGCAGATTTTTTTAAAAGAAATATTTAAATCAATTAAAATAAATAAATAAATATATTTCATATATTGAAAAAAATATTCTTTGGGGATAGGACTGCAAATGAATCAAGTCGAGCTGAGTATGTGAGTGTTTACGTTTGTGTTTATTTAATATCAGCTTGTTCAAATTTGATTCATATTTGCTATAGCTTTATTGTTTGTCTTCATGTTTGATTCATTTAAATTAATGAGTGTTTATGTTCGGTTCATGTTCGTTCGTTTAGTGCTTATCGAGCATGTTTGCAAACATATTTAACGAATTTTTTTAACTATCAAACAAACACGTTCATGAACATATCTATGAACGAACACTTTTATAATAAAAATAATTGTCTATTTATTAATTATATAGTCAATATTAATTATTTTTATCGAGCTTATTCACGAGTTCAAAATCGAACACGAATCGAGCTTAATGTCGAGGTTGTTCACGAACTTTAATTGGTGTTGTTCGCGAACATAAATGAGCAGGACGAATTAGTGTTCAAGTTTATTTATTTAAGAATCGAGTATTTAAAATATTGTCAAATTTGTTTGTTTAGTTAATTAAACAATCACAAACGAGCTTTAATAGAACCGAACAACGAGTAGCTCGTCGAATGTTTGGTTCGCTTGCAGCCCTATTTGCGAATACTTGATGGTGTCTCTGGTGATCAACTAACATTTTTCTTTTTTACTCGGTACCATTATGTATCGGGTGACAATGTGTATTTTTATTGGTTTCCAGACTATCCGATGTCCGTACAGAATAATTTATCATGTTTTTGATGGAGATGACTGTAAGATTTAGGCTTCGTTTGGAACATTTTTCTTACTGCTTCTTAAAATAAAATTTTTAGTAAAAAATATAACGGCTTTCTAAAAAAAAATTTTAGAAGATGTAATAAAACGGTCCTAAATGAAGTATTAAATAACTTGACCAATAATAAATGAGATGCACATCAAATCTATAGGCCATTTGATTTATTTTATGTTATGTTCCTAATTTTCATTCAAAATGTATTTAGTTTATAATTAAGCGTAATAGAAGCTATGCCGCATCGTTTTACTTATAGTTTTGGAATTCAATTTGTTGAAATTTTGGAGGAAGATCTTGAGAGATCTTCTTGCAAGATCTAGAGAGGGAGAGGGAAACCGTGAGCCAAAAAATCCAGCAATTTTTATTCCCTTGGCTGCCTATTACAAGCCTAAACACACTTATTTAAAGACTCCTAAAGGCTATACAAATAGCTCCACAAATGACTACATATGCCATACAAAAAACCTATACAAAAACAAACCTTAAAATTTGGAATAATATCTAACACAATTGTACAAAATTTGCTTCATAAAAACCATGCTTTGAACCATGCTAGATACAATGTGGGTGTAAAACTTCTCATAATATGCTTGCATATGTTTGAAAGTCAAACAAATATTGATAATTAAAGATGCATTTTAGACCTAGTGAGGAAATTCCATTGAGAAAGTTTTTATTTTAATTTGATATTATAAAGATTAGCCTTCTCTTATAATTGAAGAAGACAATGATATATAATATAAATAATTAGTTGGAGATTGTTCTTTAAGATAGCAGTATGATATTATAATATCAATAAAGAATATATGATATATGTTGATTGATAATTTTATAATTAAATTAATATGGGATTTTACATATCTAACACTTAAAATTACTCTATTTACTTATCTAATAATACCCAAACTTCACTATTTACTATTCTACCACCTGAAATGGAGAAGAACAAATCTAGCCGAGCAAATCGATGAGCCGACTGAGCGAGGAAGAGGCAATGAAGGCAAAGCAAATGTTTCAGAAAGCCATGGTCAGGGTTTGGATTTGACAGAAGGTAAAAGAGTGTTAACAACAACATCTAGTTGATGGCAAATGTCATGTGACATTGGGTAGCATGCATCAATCATCACTATTATCAAAAGGGTAATGGTGAGCAATTGATAATATAACGATCGATAGTTGTTGATTGAGAACGAAGTTAAGTAGCGAAAATTCTCTAATGGTGGCTTTAAAAGCAATTAAATTTTCACAATTCACTGCCAACTTATGGGTAGTTTTCAATGGGAGTTAAGTAGACTGCAGTTTGGATTATATTGTGAAGAAAATAAAATATAGCAAATTATTTGTACGAACATAATTTAAAATCGTTCACAAAAAAGAATTCACATAAAAAAAAAAATACTCTTCTTTGCAGACAAAGTTATGGGCCAGATTAGGCCCAGATTGTGGCCTATAGTATCTCATTGGTTTTGTTTATTTGAGAAATACATATCTCTTTCAATTGGCAAAAGGCAATATGTTTGGGCCACATCTCTTATAGTCCAATCCTAAAGTTAAATACGTATAAAATTTTAATTAAAAGGAAAAAAAAATTCTTCATAATTGTTTTGGGAAATAATAAATTTAAGTATATTTTTTTATAATATAGGAAATTTATCTTATAATTTATTTAAATTTTGGAAAATTTTATTAAGTTTAATTACTTTGAGTAATTTTATAAAATTTTATTAGAAGTAATAATGGTGACGGCCGACGATGGCGGGGATGGGAGGGGAGAGCGGTGGCGGTGGTAGATGGTGGTGGCGATGGATGACGGGCGGTGGCTGGGAGGTGCGACCGATAGTGGTGGTGGTAGCGGCGGCCAGAGGAGGGCAGCGGCAAGCGGTGGCCGGTGGAGGGTGACGGTCAAACAAACCTGTGGTATAATCAATTTTCTCTCAAGATCGGATGAGTTTAGTTTACACTCAAAATAAACTATTTCACTTTACATTATATTTACTATACTTTATTTTTCAATATTCCAATTAAACTTCAAAACTTATAAAATTTGTGCATGTGGTTAACTCAACTGAACAGCTCCTTTGTAATTTTTTTTTTTTGTTAGGAATCTTAACTCTTTTTTTTTAATTTAAATCATATATTTATTTTGAACATAAATTTCACTGTATTTTATTATGTTGGATTCATACCTGACATCACTGCTGGAGATCTTGATTTATCTACAACAGAAAAAGCACCGAGATTGTTGAGCAGATCTCATTGAAATGGGCGTACCTTATTCTAAGGCCCATTTTAAATGGGCCTGTGATTCAAGTACTTGATACTATCATACTGCAATATTCTCCTCATTTCTCAATTGATTGTTGCCTATTATTTTGGAAGCAAAAAAGGAAAAAAAAAGCGGTAGTGTTTAAGAATTTTTATCTGACACTAGGGCTGTCAATTTCTGACACGACCCGCCAACCCGACCCGAACCCGACCCGGAAAATCCGGGTTTGGGTCAACCCGTGAACGAAACGGGTCGGGTAGGGGTTGAAGGATTTGACCCGTTTATAAATTCGGGTCGGGTTTGGGTCAACCCGTCAACCCGCGGGTCAACCCGATTAACCCGCTAACTCGTTTTATTAAAAACTTAAATCCCGAATCCCGATCGCGTCATCTCATTCTCATCGCTATTCGCCTCGCCTGTTCCGATGTTCGAGAGGGTTCTAGGGTTTCTCCTCGCTCTCAGCCTCTCGCGCTCTGGGGTGGAGCCGTAAAAACGACGAATCGTTGAGTAGCTGATGAAGTTTTCTTGATATCTTCTTCTGATCTTCTGAGTTCTGAAGCATCTGGCATTCTGGCTTCGGTTTAGGGTTTTTCGTCCTTGAATCCTCTTCCTTTCTTCATTTTCTCAGTTGCGACTTGCAATGGTTGGTAATATCTTGAATAACTCTTAAATCTTAATTATTTGTAGTGTTGCTGTGTTGGTTTGAATGTTTGATACTTTGATGGTGGTTTGATACTTTGATGGCTTCGGTTTAGGGTTTTTTTTGGATAAGTTCTTCTTCTTCCTTTAGTTCCTTATGAGTTATGAGTATCAGAGTATGAGTGTATTACTCTATCACTCTATGTGGCATTGTGGCTATGTGCCATGGTCGACTAATCTAGTTTTCTGGAATCTGGAGTATGGGCCGTATGGCAGTATGCTGCAGCTGCACATTTTCTTGCTAAAAATTTCTGCTTCTTTCTTCTCTTATAGTTATACTGTTAGTTAGAGTTTCGTTTAGTGATTTACTATTACAGTTTATCAATTTTGTTGATGTTGTGATTATGGCTCTCTTTGGCCTTTGCTGTTGAGATTACGGGTATGTCTTAATGTCTGTTACTCTGTTGACTCTGTTGGTTGCTTGGGTCTCATGGAATTATCGGGTTGCTTGCTGTCTAGTATTGATGAAATAAAATGCTTTAAGTATCAATGCAAGATTTCAATATGCTGTACCGGTGGTTGAAAGTACAATTGCTTGTGTTATGAGAATATGAGTTGTTGATGCTTGCTGTCTAGTCTTGATGAAAGTACAATTGCTTGATGTTATGAGTTTAATTTTGTGTTTTTATGTTTAGATGCAGGATTCTAATACAATTGTTGCGAGTAATCCTTCTGAGCATAATGAAATAAATGAACATGTGCATGTTTCTGTTGATAATGAAGTGGAATGTGATAGTGATGAGTTGAACAATCCCATTCCAACTGAGGGAAGTGTTCTACGGTATGGGGTCATTTTGAAATGTTGCCACTTGCAGATGATGGCAAAAAACGTTGCAAATGTAAGAAATGTGGTGCAAAATACTTATGTGATAGTAAAAATGGTACAGGAAATTTAAAACGCCACTTGCAAAACTGTAAGAAAAAGTCTCAAGATATTGGTCAACTTATACTTCAAAGTAA
>NW_021319154.1:1790137-1878632 GCF_001605985.2 Dendrobium catenatum | reverse complement strand
TGATGTAGGAACATCTTAGCTAATAGTAAGCTTAAGGACTAGCCTACCCTTCCTTGTCTAGATAGTTCTATTTTGCACTATAAATAGTGGCTAATGTATGGTTTTTGAGGCATTGAATGATATAAACTATTTTGAAGCTTTGAGAAAGCTCTCTTCTTCTTCCCTGGATTGAGAAACTCCTTGAAATCCTTCTTGCAGGTCTGATCTTCCGACGATCCACTACATCAATAGCGAAGGCAGTTACCCACCCTCAAAATTATATAATTTTTTAAGTAATTTATTCCTCTTTATTTATATTTTAATCTTTATTACATGAATTTTTAGACATTCCCCCATCCTTAAAATTTTAATATTTCTTACATGATATTATAATGTCTAATATTGGTGGTTAGATATCAATTTATTGTAGATTATGACTTTGTTTGGAATAGCTTTCCTACTGTTTCTTAAAATATTTTTTTAATACAAAATTTTTAATTTTTTACTAGAAAATTGATTTAAAAATCAATAAAAAAGCCATCTTAAACAAGCCCTATATTTCAAATTTTATTAATGCTTTTGGCACAAATATTTTCTATTTATTCACCTTTGTATATGAGAACAAATATGTTAGATATATATAAATTCAATGTCATTTTTTTTTGAAATTTTAACTTTGACACCATTTAAATGGATGTATATGATATCATGATATTTTTGAAATCTGAATGACATTTTAATTCAAAAATTGTAATTTTGTATGTTCTTTTTATTTATGTTTTGTTCCGTTTGTAGAATGAAACCCATACATGTTCTTAAATATACATTATATTTAATGCTAAATCTTATGCTTCTTAATTGATCATTACAATTTAATTTTTTTTAAAAAATTTGATTTAGAAACATTGCCATCCCTATTGATCCAACTCAAAACTGACCAAACATTAGTTGACCCAACCCAAACTTGACCCATTTTTTGCATATGGGTAAGCTTTTTCAACCCGAACTCTTGCTAGTCCCGACCCGTCAGTGGGCTGACCGGTCAGCGAGTCAATGACGAACTGGGTGAGGCGAGTCGGCAGCAATGGTGGGCACTTGACGAGACAGCGGGCTCGTTGGACAGGACGATCGACCAGTCGATGACTCGAAGCGACGTGGGCAGACACACTCGTCTCGTTGGCAGCAGACTCGATCAGCGCGGACACGATGGCGGGTAGACTGGTTAGCGAGTTTTTCTGAGTTAACTAGGATTGAGTTCGAGTTTACGTGTCAATCTCAACCCGACCCATTTGCGAAACGGGTTGATTCAAACCTGAAATTTTAGGTCGATTTTGAGTCAAATTTTTCGGGCCGTGTCTAATATTACACCCTATATATCATGTTCATTTTATTGCTACAAATCACAAGCACCTTGCAAGAAAATGTTGAAATTTTATCATTTATATTTTCAATGCTACTTTTTAAAGAAATATTATTAAAATATATAATATTTCATCAATGGTGTTATAGACACTACAAATTATATGACACCTTCACTTTTTCTAATAAACAATGATGTTATTATTTTTAAATAATTAGAAATCATCTTATATTTACATAATGCTAAATTACTATATTTATAATAAAATTTTGAGGCATTCTTTGCAATATGATTTGATTGTACTTCGAATGTACTTCGAAAAATAATACACCGTCATACTCGTGAAATTAGGGCAGGTAGTGCAGCAACGCCGCCCTTTCTCTCGACCCAAGCTCGCTCACATGGCCTTCTCCTCCACCGTCTTCCTCTCCCTCAATTACTACCTTCCTCAAATCCTTTCACCTTTCTCTCAAATATACAAACCCCGATACCGACCCTTCCGCATCCGCTGCTCTGAACCCATCGCAACTTCGCCTCATATGTCTTCGTCCTTCGACCTCCGATCCTACTGGACCTCCATGATCTCTCACATCGAAGCCGATCTCGACGCCGCCATTCCGATCGCTTATCCTGAAAAAATCTACGAATCCATGCGGTACTCCGTCCTCGCCAACGGCGCCAAGCGCGCTTCCCCTATCATGTGCATAGCCACCTGCGAACTCGTCGGCGGCGATCGATCCATCGCTCTCCCCACAGCATCCGCTCTCGAGATGGTCCACACTGCTTCTCTTATACACGACGATCTCCCTTGCATGGACGCTGCCCCGCTTCGTCGCGGCCGTCCTTCTAACCACGCGCTCTTTGGCGTCGATCTCGCTGTCCTTACCGGAGACGCCCTTTTCCCCCTCGCATTCCGTCACGTCGTCGGCCACACCTCTCCTTCCCTCGTCCCGCCGCAGACGATTCTCCGCGTCATCGGGGAGATTGCCCGTACCGTCGGATCGACCGGGATGGCTGCAGGTCAGATGTTCGATCTATTGCCGGCGTACGGCGGGGAGCAGGAAGATGCGATGATTGTACTTGAAAAGAAGTTTGGCGAGATGGCAGAGTGCTCGGCTGTGTGCGGTGGGTATCTGGGCGGCGCAGGGGAGGAGGAAGTGGAGAGATTGAGGAGGTACGGGAGGGCGGTGGGGGTCTTGTATGAAGTTGTCGATGACATTTTGATGGAGGAGGAGAAGGGGGTGGTTGGCAATGGGCGATCTGGGAAGATGAGGAGCAATGCGAGCCTGGTTAGGACGCTGGGAATGGAGAGGGCCATGGAGATCGTCGAGGAGCTCAGGGAGAAAGCCAAGAAGGAGCTGAAGGGTTTCGGGGATAAGTATGGGGATAGAGTTCTGCCGCTTTACAGCTTTGTTGATTATGCTGTGGAGAGGGGTTTTACGATTGAGAGCCAGGGAAAAGCGACGGCCGCCGCCGGCGACAGTGCACGCTCTTCTTCCTAACTGACCCTGCAGATTAGGCAACTCTCCCTTGTTTGTTGGTTGGGAGCGACTTTCTTTAATATGCTGGGTAAGAGCTCTTCTTAATAATTAAGAGGTCTTGATATTTAGTATATGATGTGCGAATGAATGGACCTTAAATAATCTAAATCTGCAAATAAAAAATAAAAAAAAAACTTTGCAGATTCATCGTATAGAATTGGAGCACAATGTTTCAGCTTTTAATTTTTTTGATGGTAAATATTCTTTTAATAATTAATTATCTAATTAATATTTAACTTACTAATTATCTAATTAAATTTTTATATTTAAATTATATCAATTAAGCTAATTAAATTAATACTTAATAAAAAAATAAGAAATAATTTAATATTCATATGCAGGCTGGCTTTCCTATTCGATTTCTTCATTGTCGTTCGCCTGAGATAGAACTTTCCTCTTCGACTACGTTGATTCATGTTAGTGTTATAAGTGAATCAAGTCGGCTCGAGCTCGGCACGTTAATGATGTCACAAGCCGAGTTTGAGCAAAATTTCGAGCTCATTGGATTATCGAGCTTGAGTTCAATCTGGATGATGCTTGACTCAGTTATTCATTGAGCTCCTCAATTAAACACGGAGGGCGGAAGGCGAAGCGCTGGCAAACTGTTGAAGGTTTCTTTGCTTGCGAAACATGGAAGCAAAATAAATTTATTTTATTGTTAATTATATTAGTGTTCTCCCGATGACAATAATAATCAATTTTGAATTTTTGAATTGTTGCGGGCTAGAATATACGCGGCGATAGAGTTATAATTCTACGTCTTAGCGTTGCACGGATATCCAGCTCACACACAGAAAACACAATATTTTTTACGTGGAAAACCCGGAGGTTTGACCATCTTTATATTTACCAAATATTTAAAAAATTGGATTAAATTGAGATCGCATAGTCAAAACATTATAATTTATCATGACAGACAATTTTATTAAAAGTTCAGGAAAGAAATTATGATTTTGACCACATGAATGGAGTAATTTGACGAGCAAAGCAACGGAGTACACAATTATGTACTCGCTATAACTCATTTATTTGAAGCACAATAAATTAGTAATAGTTGGCAGTCATGTACTCAACAAAATATGAAGTACACACAAAGCAATTTCACCTAGCATTGGTGGGCACTCGGGCTAGCTCATATGAGCGTCCATTGGCGAGCTTACGACCCATCGGGTTAGCAGGTTCGTATACAGGTAGGAAGGCAGGCTTGTCATATCCACACAGGTTGGCATAAGTCACCCTGCACAAGCCTTCTATCAGCATTATTGAATTACAGAGCTTTTGAGATAAAAAAGCAATCTTGCATAAAGAATCAGTGGCCCTCACAAAAAACTGGAATAAAACCACTTGATGAGTTGTCCTTGTGCTGCTATTCAGAATGTTCTAGAACCTATATGAAGGTTAATATGAAAAAAAAATTAGATATATCCAGCTCCCATGAAAACAGATTCATAAATTATCTTTTAGATTGCCGCACCTCCCTTGCAATACAGTTAAGCGTATCCAAAATTTCTGAGAAGTCAGGCCTCAAAGCTGGGTCTTTCTGCCAGCATTTCTCAAGCAATGCAGCAAGCTTGGGATTTGTATTCTTGGGAATGATTGGTCTTAATCCCTGAAGATGTAGGAAAGAATGATAAATTTATTAAAATGAAGAAAAACTGATTAATTCAACTTTTATGGAAAGAGAATATGGAAGTTACCGCTCTTAATACGCCTACGGCTGCTTGTAATGGTGACAGGAACTCATATGGAAGCTGTAGAAAGGTAATTAATTAGATTGTTAAGAAAAGATAGGGGTGTCAATCTCGGGTCACGGGTCGGATTCGGGTCGAACCTAGAACAGACCCGACACTATTTGGCTCAACCCGAACCTGACCAGTTTTTGCAAACGGGTCAGTTTTTCGGACTCGAACCCGACCCGCTTTGGGTCCAGGTCAAACTGACATCCGAATGACCCGAGACCAACAAAAGAAATGCTGGTTTTCGGGTCAAAAAACGGGTCAGTATCCAATTTTCGGGTCAAAACGGGTCAATCTCATGTTATCGAGTCAAAAAAAGGTTTTTGGATCAATTTTGAGTTGCTGGGTCAACCCGAACCTGATCTGCTTTTTGAAACGGGTCTATTTGCTGAACCCGAACCCGAACCCGAACCCAACCCGTTTTGGGTTCGGGTTGATCCTAACATGAAATTTTCGGGTCAAATTCGAGTCGACTTTTTGGGTCGTGTCAAATATTGACACCCCTAAGAAAAGAGAAACATAAACCCAAATTATACGGATAAGCAAATTAAAATAAGATGTTACAGAGGTAGAGTTACCTTCCCGGTGAGCAACTCCCACATCAAGATACCAAAACTATATACATCAGCCTTGTGATCGTAAGGTCTGTGTTCAATGACCTGCAGTTAAGAACAAAATCGATTAGATAATGACAGATCAGGAAAAGATAGTATACCAAATTCACAAATAAGAATGTCATCATCACGGCGAAATTATAAATTTAGCAGTCTTGGTTGCAATAAGGCTATTATTAACTTGCTCTGGTATAGTTTTTTCAATGGTTATTTTATAAAAACGCTTACACTCGAATGACGTTACAGGTTGGGTTTCAATATCAGTTTGGTTCGGTTTGTAATAAATTTCACATTTTGCATAACCTGGTTAGTCCATTTGTTTTAGTTTGGGATTTATGAGATTCTATAACTCATACTGATTTAGGAATAAAAGGCTTAACACCTTAGGCAACATTTGGCAAAAAATGAATGAAAAGGATAATTCATAAAGCCAACCCCAATTAGTTAGGATAAGAACACTGTCAATATAATCATCAGTGAGTCAAGAACTGTACATTGCATTAGACCAAGTCAATACAACAACAATAACAACATCAAGCCTTTATCACTCTACTTAGGTTCGACTACATGAATCAATTTTCTCCATTATATCATGTTAAGAGTCAAATTTTCATTTAAATCTAATAAATAAACATCATTTTTAATATTTTCTAACCAAATCTTTTTAGGTCTATTCAACCTCTCTTAACAAAGGCAAAATCTAATACACCTATTCTCCCAAGTCATAGATGAGAAAAATGGGGGGTCATGTTAGGTGGGCTTTGATTGGGACGGTTTTTTTATTGCTGCATAAAACGGAGTTTCCGTTTTATGAAACAATAAAAAAGTTGTTCCAAACGAAGCTATAGTCAACAACCAATGTAAAATTTGTCAAATAACCATGATATTAGACTAAGTCAGTACATAACACAAATTCACAAGCTCCATGTTAATACAACAAGCATACCTCTGGAGCCATCCAACGGTATGTTCCTGTTTCTGCAGTCATAATCCCGGATTGAGTTTTAAAACGCGCAACTCCAAAATCAGCAATCTTAACCTGTCATAAAACTGATGCACCAGTTAGTGAAGAACGAAAAATGCAATGACCATTATTTTTAGCAATTTAAGAGAATACATCTTGAGCGAACGAAGAAAAAGAATTATAAGGTGATAAATTTCACCTACAAGGATTACTATAAGAGACAAAAACAATGAGAGCGTATAAAAAAAAGCTGTAGAAACAAGCTCAAAAAGTTCATTAGAAACCACGAGTATTTGTGTCAGAGAGTAATGTTTCGTTTGAATCCTTCAAAACAAAGAAGAATGACTAAAATTAATAGAATTGGAATATGGTCAAAATCAACGAGCTAACTTTCTTATAACTAGAATCATAGAATGTAATACTCATTAAAAAATAGGAGACAAAGCACTTCAAAGCTTGATGATAGTTATTCATTCAGTTCATCAATATAATTAAGTAGCTCACAATAACAAATCAAACAGTAGCATAAAACAACCACCTCATTTTCATCCATTAAAAGATTGGCAGTCTTCAGGTCCCTGTGTATGATATTATTTTGGTGCAAATAATTCATACCATTAGAAACATCAATTGCTACTCTGAGTAGAGAAGAAAACCTAAAGACACCTTTCTGCTTGTGTAGATAGTCATAAACGCTTCCTCCAGGCATAAATTCTGAAGAGGGAAGACAAAAAAATTTATACTACCAACCATAGCCGGATCATCTAAAAAAATTAAATTATTTCAAGGATTCTTAGCTCATTAAAATAAACAGCCATAATTACTACATACTTCAACAAGCATATACCTGTTACAATAAACAAGCTAGGAGGTTTTGTGCACGCACCGATAAACTGAACAACATTTTTGTGACGAACCTTTCTGCATGAAAAAGGAGTTTAGGTTCAATATCATAGATTTTTTATTAAAAAACAAATGTTTTGAGGTGGTGGATAACAAATGCTTAGTTCTAGTTGAGAAGATCTATAATGAAGTTCCAAGTCAGAAGCCATAATATTTTTAAAGTTTCAAATAGCATAAGCAGAACAAAAAACAAGTTATGAAGGTTCAAATCAAATCAATTGAGAAAAGTACAAATTCTTACCAGCGATTATACAAGAAAGTGAGAAACCATTGAAAACTAGCTTAGGTAAGTAATTTGTAATATTAGCAATGATTCAAACTTCCCTAGAAGCCAGATAATTTTAATGTCAGTTACAGGGTAAGAAATTAGCTTACAACTAAATTATGACCACGATTGCGACAGAGAAGCTCAGAGAATCATTGAGATCATAAAAACCAATATCTCCATCATCATGACTAGTTATATACCCAACTATTTGAGGTTGGTATTGTGATTCCTCATTACTTTAACATCAATTTTATCATCATTATACTTATTGCAACTATTTAAGAACACTCCTTCATTCATTATTATTGAGTGATACATGAGGCACTAATCCTATCAACGCAACAATTTCTGAGATTTTAGCTATTTTATATTTAGTATACCGTTCTTTCCTTCTTAATTATTTCACATTAATTCCATCTTACCCTATGTTACACCGATACGGATACGGCGACACGCATACGACACGATACGGATACGGGACACGTCAATTCTTAAAAATACAGGATACGTATACAACGCGGACACGGCATTATAATTTATAAATCATACATAAAAATTAAGAAAGCAATCAAAGCATAATATTTAAAATTACAAAAAATAATGACAACAACATGATTTGTAGCCTTGTAGCTTATAATATCAAAATATAAGTAAGCATTAAATGTCTAGTACAACAACAAAAGCATAAACATAAATTATCTAGCACATGAAGTTTCAACTATTCAATAGAAGGAATGATATAATTATCTTCTTCATTGGTTTGTCTTTGAACTTCTATATCATCTTCAATAAATATCATAGCTTCTAATTCAGGCTCATCAAGTGAAAGATTAGTAATTTTTAATATTTTCATATCATCAAGAGACACAAATCCATCTCGGAAATGAGAGAATCTTGCTCGCAACCGCAGAAGTAAATACGATACGTCTTTTTTTTTTCTTTTTTTTTTTCAACAGACACGCGTATCCGTGAAATTAAATAGTATTTTAATTGGATACGGCTTTGGCGTATCCGACACGTATCGGTGGAGTATCGGAGGCGTATCCGTGTATCGGAGTATTGGATACAGCACGCCTTCATAAATAGGTGTATCGGTGCAACATAGATCTTACCCCACTAATTGGCGCATCTTCTATCCTTTATTGTCCATATCCAAACCACCAAGATATACTTATATACTATCATATCTAAAGTAGGTTCTACTACTATTATCTCTTTGAAATAATCAAATCTAATTATATAATTCGGAGCATTAGTCCATCGATATACCGTGTATTTACTTTGCTAATTTCAATCATTCTAACCTTCTACAATCAATTTACATGGAAACAGAATGCAACTCATGGAGTATATTTCAGTATATCACATAACCAACCAAAAAATAAAAAATAGTGTTGAACTGAAACATAAAAAATGAGGAATCTTATTTTCTTAATGGGTAATTTGCGTCTGAGGAAAATAATAATAATAAATAAATAAATACCTCATTCATTACCATCTTTTTTATAAGATAGTTCAAAAAAGTACTAAACTCTACTGTTTATTTCATTTCCTCCCCTAGCATCAGCATACACATTTTGGACTGAATATAAAGTTACATATATTAGGCATAGAAGTGCAAAGGAAAAAAAATAAATATTTCATTGGCTTTAAATAAGAGGAAGAAATGGTGTTTCAACTGCAAAGTAATTTAAAGATTTTTGGTGAACCGTTGGCAGGTAACAAGAGAGTAAGTAATAGAAAAAGCTTTCTTTTCATGCTTCTTACAACTCCGTTCACTAGGAAAAACTGCAAAACTATAACTTATGGCAGTTTAACGCACAACACTTCGACCCCCGTTTATTTAAGACAATATATTATTTTCAAATTCCAAAGCTAATCTAAATTATTAAATTCATTCATCCTCTCTCACCTGTGCTTTCCCATCTTTCATCTCTCTTTCCTGCCATAATCCTCTACACTATTAGTTTGGATGGCTTCCTTCATCTCCAGCATCCAACAACAAAGCCTATATAAATCTTAACTATATCAAATAATTCAACACGTCAATTTTAGGTCGTGCCAAATCTGTCATCATTGCTCCATAAAGAGCAAGCAAGAAGCCATTCCTCCTAGATGTTTTCAGCCGGCCATACTTTAAGTAAAATTTAATTTAATTTTCCACTAGTGGTTAGTTTAATTGAAGGAAAATGACAAATTTAAATGATTCTAGTGATAATATGTATTTATCATAATTTTGATTCCAACATATTTGTCATTGGCTTCCTTTGAAACAAATTCTAGAACATATGTTCAAATGTTTTATTTTTTTAATTATAAAAATTTTTTGGTGATGATTTCCATGATAGTTTGATACCTCTCATATGAACTAGATTGTAAATAGCTTTGGAGGATTTTTCCATTTTATTTAATAAAATTCTACAATAAATAAGTATAACCTTTATTATATTATGAGAAAAAGTATTTACTGGATTTATTACTTGGATGAATAAAGGCCTTGTTTATTTAAAGTTTCTGAAAATAAAGCAATGTTTGACATGCAATTATCGCCTAAACAAAGCACTCATTAACAAATAACAAGATGCAAAATTCCTTTGAAAAGCATGAGTTGTGGTTAAGTTTGGATGATCATACCATAAATCTAAGCTAACGACCAAAGATTTTGGATTGCAATCCAAATAAGCATTTACACAACATGAAAAGTGTGAAACTCCATTAAAATTAAAAAAGAAGAAGAATGAGTTGACTAGTGTCTGTTCATGTGAGCTGACATTAGTCGATTTGGCCTATTTGAATTGCAAGAGATGGTTGACGAAGGGAGTATAAGAAATATCATAAGAGGGGGGGGTGTGAATTCAGAGGGAAAGAGGGAGAGATCGCGTGTGACGAGAAGAGGAATTATGAGAGTGAGATAAAGAGGAAGATGGTGTGAGCACAAATTAACATAAATCAAGAAATCAAGGGCAAGCAAGCTAGGTCATCAATTTCTTTCTTCTTCCACCTTTTTCGGATTTGAAGAAAGTAAACCTAAATATCTGAGAGAAATTCATTAGGTTTCTTAAAATCATAAAAAATAATAATTATTTAAAAATTCATGCAAACCCAAAAATCTATAAAAAATTATAAGTTTTATCTAAGTTATGATTAAAATAGAAAAAAAGCTATTTGGTGAACAATTGTAGGTCTTTTCCCGTTGATGCATGTTAACCTATGTGAGTTTTTTTATTGTTGGGAGTATATGTCTAAGGAAAGAAAATGCAATTTATATAATGAAAACAATTTGTGGGTGTAAACTTGGGATTTCAAATGGCTTAACTCATATAGTGCTTTAATAAGCATGTTTAAAATATACGAAATTGGAATATAAGAAATGAAGCTTTATTAATTATATTATAGATATTTAAATGATTTTTTTAAATAATACTATTTATAAGATAATCAATATTACTTGAATCATGTCGAGATACTAGTTTCTTTATGTAAAGAAGAATTTGATATTGTTTAAGAAGAAAAGGGTCCAAGAGTTGTAAAATATGGTTCACACATAAGCATAAAGTAAATAGAAATTAAGATAGTGAATTTATGAAGGTATGTTAAAATATGTTTAGAAATAAATAATTCTAGTGATTTTATTGTATATGTTTTATATATGAATTTGGGATTGATTTACAAAAACAAATAGAGTAGTCGAGGGCAAGGCTGAGAAATTGGCATATCTCAAGATGATCACCCATGTTTCTAAATTATGATAATAATGTAGCTTCTTCAAAATCAAATGCATTAATTGTTATTGATATTTAGTAATAAATGATTACTACAAACTTAGTTTTGATTTAAATACAATTATCAAAAAGAATGATTATTTCTATTAATATTGAATTATTATCACATATCATTTAATATTATGATAAAAGATATGACATGATATGGAAAATACTAAAGCAATAACTCATATGAGAATGATTGAATGTGAAAGTTTGATTGATGGAGTTCTCCATCTTATGGTATTGGCTTAAGATGCAAGATACCCGCACGTGTAAATTGCAAAAAAGTATTGGAAAATAAAATAAAAAAGAAGTATCTTAAATGATAAAAAATTAGATGGCTCATACGACGGTTGCATTATTACCAATAGATAAAATGAGTTTCAATATAATTTTTCCCGATGTTAGTAACAATGAATGTTTCAAAGTTTCCTACAATGCCATCTTTAAATGGAATTATTCATCAAACAATTTTATATTGTTTCATGTTTTAAGACAAGTATGCAAATTATTTCAATATTTATTTACATTATCATAATTTGAAAATATGATGCAATCATTGAGTTGTCTTATAGCTCACTCCCATCATTTAAAAAATGTATCAATGTTAAATCTTGAGAAACTAAATATGTGGAAGAAGAAAAAGTTTTTATTATAGACGTGACACTATAACATGGAGTTATTTAATTCCAATGGTTATATTTCTGACTTGAAATGAATATAGTCGTTTTAGATGTTCTTTCAATATATTGGAATTAGTTAGTAGTTAATGTTAGTAAATATGATTTCAAAATTTTGTCTGACTATTTGTTCCCGCCTCAATATTTCAAGCCTCCAGGCAAGTGATGAGGCGAGTTATGACAAGAAGCATACTTGCAAAAAGAACCTCTACACCTCACTAAAATAAAATTTCACAAACATAAATAATTAATTAAATTTAGTAAATCATAATTTTATAAATATAAGATTAGTTGCATCTTGGAATGTAGGGTCGGTACAAAAAGTGACAGAGTGGGATGCAGTGTTACTGCTAAAAGATAAGATTTTAAAAGCAAATTAGAGGTCCAAAGAGTGCTAGGAACCAAGCATAGAAGAATTGGGGAAAACAAAGTGAGATATTACTGTAAATATGCCAAAGCAATTAGATAAAGTTCAAAGCTTATATAATAGAAGTCAACAAATTGCTTTTTCTCTTCTTTCAATTTTTGTTTATACCAAGGGATGGTTTTTGTGATCAAATGATAAGTCCAAAAGTTCTACCAATCAAGAAAAAGTTAAAAAAAATTCTGGTACTTGTAACTTTTTGCTATCGCATTAATCATTCCAAATATGAGAATTGATTGAGCTTAATAATAATATATTTGTATGCTCATTGAAATTTTTATGCCATGATTAATTAAGATGTAGCCTACACCATCATATCTGAGTTCTAGAACAAAGTTGCCACTGAAATCCATATAATGATGCTTTTTGTTTTTACAATTTACTTTTAGCTACAGTAATTTTAACATAGACTTAACCCTTGGCACCCCTACTGGTTATGGCAATGTTGTTCTAAATAGAGTTTTGCTTCTGCACCAATAGGAGAGGCACATTATATTTCAGCATAAATATGATTTAAAGAGCATTTTGTTTGATCAATAAAACATTTGATCCTTTGACTTCCTACAGGATGAGGATATATATAAAGATAGTGTAAAAAAGAATTAATAGAGAAATAAGAGTGAAGAAAAAAGGAATACTCTATGTTTTTATTTGGCCAAAACTTGGCAAAATAACTAAAGGCTTGCAATCGGTAAAACAAGGAAGAAACCATGCATATCCTAATAAAAAAGTAAATACATATAATATAGCTATTATTTCTTTTAAACATGTTAAATTTATTTGACAGAATCAATAGACAAACCATAATTGTTGTGTACCAAATCAACCAATAAAATGCAGTTCCCTAGGCCTTCGATTCTTGCCTAGTTATTAATCAATGGCTGCGGTCCATGGATCCAGTCATCAACCCTTTTGTCAGGACGCTAACAGTTTAATCGGATGGAGGAATATAAAACAAATTAATCTCCATTTTGATTTTTTTTTGGAAATTTGTTGATCTACCTCCACATATTTGGTTTGATCATCATGGGCAATGTTGTGAGCTATATTGATAGCAACTTGAGTTATTATATACCATCATAAGAGTCCTCACTGTTACTTGAAGTCTTCTTCGAGTAGCCTAAGCCAAATTAATTCACTAATCCAACTAGCCAATGAGTTGCCTGCACCAATCCTTACCGCAGCATTTTATTTTTTACTCTTTAGGTCATCACATAGAGCGGCGGCCTTCTGATGATCCGGTTAGGAAAGTAAAGTTATTAGATTTGACTTATGTTAAGAAAGGTAGAGGTAGACCTAAAAAGGCTTGGCTAGAGAATATTAGAAATGATCTTTCCTTATTAGATTTAAACGAGAATTTGACTTTTGACATGACACAATGGAGAAAAAAGATTCATGTAGCTGACCCCACATAGTGGGACAAGGGCTTGATGTTGTTGTTGTTGTAGGTCATAACATGAGTTTCAATAACCCTAATGTGGCTGCATCTATGAAGAATTTTAAAAAAATGGTGGTACTAGTGTGTTGAAGAATTTTAAAGGAAATATTAAAATTTTCTTTCCCTTTTATCTCCCCTTGGAGGAAATTCTTATGGAAGAAGGTTTCATTCTCAAAGAATGTAACATCCATGGATACAAAGATGTTTCCTTTTTCAGAGAAATAATATTGATTCCTCTTTTGGTTTGCCTCACACTCAAGAAAGATATATTTGAAGGCTTTTTATCAAATTTATTCCTATTAGGTTCATGACCGTGGGCAAAAGCATTGCAACCAAATACCTTAAGAGGAAAATTTGAAATAGTATCCGTGTTTAGAAAGCATGTGAAAAACACATTGACTGGAGTTTTGAACTATGTACATTAATTGAAAACCAATTTATGAGGTAGTGCATAGTGAGGATGGAATCACCCCAATAGTATCTAATAGTATTAATGGTGAACATGATAGATTTAGCCACCTCTATGATGTCTATTTTATTGAAGTGTATTGGAATATGAACTTTGATGATTAATACCATTTTTTATTTAAGTAAATTCTTACAATGAGGGTTAAAGTATTGCGTACCTCTATCAGAATGAAGGATTTAAATTTCAAAAAAGCAATGGATTTTAATCACATTGAGAAATTTTTTAAAGTTTTGTTCAGACATAACTACAAATGAGAAATTAACGTTTCTTACTTAGGAATAGCAGCTGTATTCAACAGAAACTCAGAAAGGTCTATGTATTATCATAAATATATGTAAGATTGCATAACTGGGTGCTAACAGTGTGGAAAAATTACTTCATGAAATTGAGTTGAAGAGGGTTAGCATGTAACTGGGATATTTAAGGTTGGAGAATGGTATACTCCACAAAAAATATGCATATTTAAACAGGTGTTCTATCAGCTCCTAATAAAGAGGCCTTTCCATTGGTAAATTAATACCCAATTTATTGTACTTTACAATTGATTCCTCTTCCTATGTATGCCCCATATTTCAACAATAAAAATGAATTTCACTTCGAAATATGTTATTTTATCAGAACATAAGCCACTTCATCTGAAAAAAGTTATTCCATTGCAATACGTTACTCATAAATTCTTGGTTAAATGCCTTAGTTTTGGATCAAAAACCTTAAATTCGGATGAAATACTTAATCTCCGAACATATAAAGATGATAAGGCAAGCACATAAGTAGATGTTAAGGCACCATTTCACTTGTAGATCTATATGAGGCGTGCAGCATTATTCTACAAGAATTTTCCCCCATAAAGTATGGGTTTGTAGGTGGACAGTGCAGGATTGGGATGGTTCTGAAAACAAAAGAATCAAGGGAACTTTAATCAGCTCTTCTGAAATAGAACTTGTTTGACAACTACATGAATAAACGTAATGCCAGATCTAATAACAATATTTGGAAGGGTTAAGCCAAAAAAAAAAACAAAAAAGGCATACATGTGATCCTCTTATATGATTCAAACATTCAACTAGCTAATTATATATGGGAAGAAGAGTGACTTTCCATATGCTACCCACAACTAGAAGAAGTTTCACCATCGTTTAATAGGTACACAAACTAAGAAAAATATGCATCATACATCCACAAAAGAATGTCTAAAGAGCTCAAATATAGACTTCCTGTGCAAAATCACGTTATTTGACCAACCTCATAATATGAACTTCCTGCGCAAAATCACGCGGCATATCCACGCTAACATGCTCCGACTTAAAGACTTTAATAGCTACATCCTGACTACAATATGTGCCACGGTATCTGAAGCAAAAAAAGGCATTGGAAAATCCACAATAAAAATAATATAAACTATTAGAAGTAGGAAGAAAATTTTAATTTATCAATTAACAGAACTTACAGATCGCCAAAAGACCCAGATTCAATTTTGCTCTGAAATTCCAATAAACCAGCATCTATCTCCCAGACATCAGCCCCATTGGTAGGAATTTTGATGTGGTTTGATAAAGCTTCCTTCTTAAATTGCACGTCTTCCAATATGAGTGGCCCTTCTTCAGGTGGTAGGTGTGTTTTCTGCAATTGGTAGAAAGCATTTCATGAACTTTCTCAAGTCTATTTATCAGAACATGCAATTTAAGAATCATGTAGCAAGAAAAAATGACAAGGAACAAAGTTATTTAAAAAAAAAACTACATATAATCACATAAAGATAATAAGGGAAATATCACTTGAATACAAATTAGCTGCCATGGAAACGAAATAACTACATATTTCAACAAAAGAGAAAACGGCCTAATTATCCTTCAAATATTGACTGAAAAACTGTAAAATTAATCAACCAATTTATACCATACATAGCACATGGCCTAAAAAAAATACCTGAGAAGCTAACCCCTTTAATTGTTGACAAAATAACATTATATCTAAGTTGATTGAAATTTATCATGTTTGGTGCTCCCAAACTACAAACTAGATAAATTCTTCCAGTTCCCCCACACGCCACCCCTTGTTCTTATGGTTTCATTTTAGCCTCTAAACAAATGCATATAAAGTTGACTTGTATATCCTTTTCAAATCATTTATCAAGGAGATCTCTCACCTTCCAATGGTTATTAAAAGATATCCTACAATCTAATTAAGATGTGGATAGATTTATGAATTTAGCTCCAAGATCATAGATTGCTCAAAAAACAAAGCGGTATTTTGCTCAAATCGAAGTCAAAGAGCCGACTAATGAGCCAATGCAAGCATAGATCGAACTTGAATTGAGCCGATCCTAGATCAGATCTAAATAGCAATAGATTGGATTGAAATGAATGCGCATGCATGGAATACATATTCACATAAATGTGTTAATGTACATGTATTTGCTTAATGTATGTACGTGTCAAAGAGGAGGACGAAGCGTCGGATTGTCAAACTTGTGTCAGAAAAACCCTCTAATGCATGAAAATGCATTCATATTGGAGCCTTTCTTCACCTACATCGAATCTTATGCTATTTGTAGCCATTAAGTCCCAAATCGAATGGCTACACATTGATTTCAATTCTCATCAAGATCTAGGTCATGAAAAAATTGATCTAATATATAGAAACATTTTATCTACTAGGATATATAATTATTCCCAAGTTTTGGAAAAAAATAAATAAATAATTTAGAAAATACATAAATCATTGTGGAATCTTTTATAGGCTCTCAAAGGCCTGTGTTGTAATCCCCACAACAGGTAAAATTAACCAAATTCATTTTTGACATTTTGCAGGGCTTGGAGCATTAAAATAGAAATAATTAATTGCTCTAATTTCTAAGAATTCCTAAAAATCCAAATTTATTACATTTTCTTCATAAGTCCTTAGATTATGACAAAATTAATCATAAGACTCTCCCAAAGCCATAAGAATGATCCCTATAATTCAAATGAATCCAAACATTTTAATGAAAAATATGAGCATTCTTAGGAGTCCTCTTTCTCTTCATGTATTGTGCCTTGAAGCTTCCCTAAACTTCAGGTACTTCACTACATAATCCTTAGGATCATTCTTAGCTAATTCACCCTTAGCCAAATCCTAGGATTGTTCTGATTTACGTTGAACCAAATTCAACTTGAATCATTCTATCCACCCTCCCTTCTTTGCATGGTGCACTTTTGGATTCATACAGAGATTTTCAAATAACCTCTAAAGAGTTAAAAGGAGCTCAAATGATCCTTCTGACCAAATCTTAGATTTCTTAATCTATTTTTTGAGCCAAAAAAAAAAAACATTTACCCATGAGGCAGGATCTTAATTTTATCCTTTGCACATTTGCTTAACCAAAACTAAAGCTCAAGAAAAATGGCATGTAAGCATGAATACTGCTTAGCAGACTTAGGATTCTATTCTCCTTAAGACAGATTGTAATTAACTAGATTTGCCTTGAGTATAGTATCAGGGTTTAATTAAATCTAAGTCCTTACTTCCTATGAGTGCAAGCCCTCATAGTTAATTACACATCTTATTGTGTAAGAGATAACTCTCGATTAAGGATGAACAATTTCACTTTTAAAATGACACAATGGAGAAAAATAATTCATGTAGCCAACCCCACCTAGTGGGACAAAGGTTTGATGTTGTTTTTGTTGTTGTCTCATTTGTTGATTGAGTCAGTCCAAGCGGAATTGAACACAAGCCGGGTCATCGACGTTTTGGATTGAGGTTCTTGTGTGTACGATGCAGGAAGAGGTGGAATTTGTCTACTTGTGAGGTTGGGACTGCTGGACGAGAAGGTTTGGGTGTGCGGGGAAGGCCAGTTTGAGTAGGCTGAAGGCGACATAATGGAAGGTGTTCGGGGTGGCTTCAGAACGATCGACAAAGACATGGAATAGACGAGAAAAAGCAGGATAAAAATCAATAGTGTAAGTTGGTTTTTTTTTTCGGTTTCTCTGTATTTTTATTGATCGGATAGTTGAATGACTGTCATTTTCGAAACGTTGAATCTGTCTGATTGAAATTTGTTTTCTGAAGTAATGTATCTGTTCAATTTGTTTTTTAGCCAACACAAATGAATCTTCATATTTGAGCACAAAAAATTGGAATCCCACCTTGATCTAAAATCCCAAAATTATATATCATTTCTCATTCTTATGAACCCAAAAGACTCATAAAAATTTAATCTTCCTTAGCCTAAAAGGCTTTGAAAATCCCATAACCTTTAGCCTCAAAGCTATAGGTTAAATCATGTTTTCTAGCCTAAAAGGGATAGGGAATTTCACACACCTTTAGCCTCCAAGCTATAGATTCATCATCATTATTATTACGTTGACCCAATCAAGAAAAAGATCTCCTAGCTCTAGGTCTATAAGCCTTAGCATCTCCTATTTGACTCAAATCAATATGAGCTCTCCTTTCTTTTAGCCTCAAAGTAGGTGATCTCTTTATCTGGTCCCAAACTCTAGATTTTCTATCACTTCACCAAAATAAGTGATTTTACATTTTCATTTAAATTTAAATTCAAAATTGTAAGTCGCTTTTAAGAGCCTTTCTCTTTTACTTTATCCAAATCTGATGAATTTCATGAAGCTCTAAGTGAAAATCTTAGGCAAGTTTGTTTTTATCTACCAAGTAATCGTCATTCTCTAGGTTCTTCATAAACCTTTAAAATTATGAAATACTTTTACAAATAGAATAACAGTTTTAAGTTACAAGCAACTTAAAGTGAAACCACTCATGAATTAAAAATTGAATTTCTTCCTATTATACAATAAAACAAAATATCCAATAATAGTGTAACAGTCACACAAGCCAACACACATAAAATGCATAAGCTCTTAGGCATCATAAAATTATAATTTTTTCATTTCTATGAATATGATTGTCATGATTGATGAGAAATAATTAATAAATTGTCTGTGTTGTGGGTGCTTTCCCTTAAGAGTTAGGATATAGATATTTGTTTTTACATGCAAGTGATCATGCCCAAAAAGGGGCAAATAATTAAATAATTATAATCTAATAAAATTTACTTGCAGGTGTTGCTTATAAGTTTAAAATCCCACGTAGGCGTAGCTAACAAAATAAAATCAGTTGTAGTTGTAGCTTTATAACTTACATACCTCCTATATAAGAATCATCTCGTAATTGAAGCCCTGGATGCATCATAAATACAAGCTTAA
This sequence comes from Dendrobium catenatum, assembly GCF_001605985.2. Taxonomy (NCBI): domain Eukaryota; kingdom Viridiplantae; phylum Streptophyta; class Magnoliopsida; order Asparagales; family Orchidaceae; genus Dendrobium; species Dendrobium catenatum. Next base: position 1,859,294 of record NW_021319154.1, on the reverse strand, counting down.
AGATTGACAGTCTATAAAAAATAAAAGACTGACAGTCTATAATTTCAATTAAATTATATAAGATAGACAATTTAGCTATTATTTTTTTTATTTCTTTATTATAACAAAAGGCTTGTACATTATTGTTATTTTTAATTTCTTGTTTACTTTGCGTTTGCATCATAAATATATTTTTCTAGATTTGTGCCTTTACTTGAGAGTGTCCTGGACATTTTATGCAGCAGGCTCTTAAAAAATTAAGTTTAATACGAATTAAAATATGAGCAATCTAAAATCAACCATAAGAAAATAATTTCAAACAAAATTGAATGGCTTATAAAATAATAAGCTAATTTTTTAAATATTAAATGAAATTATAAGTCTTCTTATGGATCATAGTCAGCAACTTAATGTTTGACTAATTTCTTATCCATAAGAGTGTGCTTAAAATCAGTATCAAGCCTATGTACTCAGTTGATGAACATCATATGAATAACCTAGTGAGTTGCATGTAAAAATAAAAACCCTCAAATTAATAAATAGATAACAAAAATCGCAGTGTCTCAACATGTGCATAACAATATGATCAGACATCTTAAGCAAAGGTAGATAAATTGTAAGTTCTTTTCTAAAATTAAAATAGCCTCACACATTTTACATATGCATTAAAACCACAGTTGCATTATTTTAAAAGTGTTTATGTGGTTTTAGCTAGTCATCCTTTCAAGGAAGGATTATAAGACAAGATATCATATTGATGTAACCTCATATGAGATTTCAAGTTCGTAGGTCTCATGCATTCAGTGGTTTTGACCTTTAGATCTAAGGTCTGAGACAAATGTTCTTTTAAGTTATATTGAAAGTCCTCACATTCCTAAGCATTTCTTCAATCCTGTGTTGTTGGAATAAAAACACAAACTTTTTAAATCAAATTGATCAACTTTAATATAAATTTAATTTTAATATATAAAGCCCAACATAAAATAATTGAGTTTCTCTAAGCTTCACAAAATCAAGTACTCTTACTTTTTCCTCCCTTAACTTACATCCCTATAAAAATTGGACTAATTTAAACTCAGATGAGATTTCAAGTTTGTAAGCCTCATGCATTCAGTGGTTTTGACCTTTAAATCTAGAGTTTGAGGCTGATGTTCTTTTCAGTTACATCGTAAGCCCTCATCTTCCTAAACATATTCTCAATTATGTGTTATTGGAATATAAACCCTAACTTTTTTAAATATGAAGCCCAATATAATATAATTTTAAATTTCTTTGAGCTTCTCAAATCAAGTACTCATACTTTTTCTTCCATTGACTTCCATAAAAATTAATTTGAAGTTGAACCAATCACCCTTGAAATTCCAAAGACCAAATATTTATCACGAATTTCCTAAAATCGTATATAATGTTAGCCAATATTTTGATTAAACAAATATAAGCCGCCTTTTAATCAAAAGTTTTATTAATGACAAATATAAATGGGATGTAATTAACCATAAAGGTTTGTGATGGAACTTGAGTTGCAAAAATTCGGAATCCAGGAAAAACAGCCCAAAAACAGTGGAAAAATGTAGGATTTCTTGGATGAAAACACTCACAAACACTTCGATTACTTAAATATCAAAAGACTTACAAGTTTCCACGGATACAATGCTCTCAATTCGAGAAGAGAAGCTTTCTCCCAAGCCCTAGAGAAGAAGAAAGCTAAAACAGCCACCAAAACAAGATCCCTCTCAAACCAACCCTAACTCCCCTTTAACCCTCACATGAAACCCCCCAAAATACCCTAATTACCCCTAGGGCAAACAAAACAAACTCCCACTTACATTTGGTGCCCCCCTTGGGCCCACCCGCCTCCTCCCTCTCCTTCGGCCGAACGCCCAGGCGGGCGATTTCTCCGCCTGTAAAAGGCGAGAACCGGCCCCTTGTGGGCAGGTGCGGATGGAGGATGGACCGGCCGGTCCGGTCCATCAGTTTGCCCCGACAAACAATCTATATCCCAGAATAAAATAAATCATACTCAATCAAACATATTTGGTGGGTAAACATCTATGGACAAATTTTTAAAAAATGTAAGTTTTGTTATGGAGTTATTAGCAAAATAATATCTTTATCCCTTCGCATATTATATTGTTTTCTAAATCATACTTTGATCATAAAATACTTTAAATCCATAGAGTATAGAAAAAATCCCACCAAAATTATCACACTTGTTAAACAAAAAAAAAAAAGAGCAAGGTTCAGGGTTGGGTTTGTTTGAGAAGCAAATGAACAACATCGACTCGTTAAAGCACAGGACTTGCAAGCAAGAAGTGCTTTTAGGTCTATAGTTAGAAACTTCATGGTTTTGGAGACTATAGCAGGGTTGTTGGAGAGATATCCAGGTAAGGGAGAGAGGGCAGAAAGTTTTGATGTCTTTTCCTTGCTCGTACGCCATCAGGTTCTGCTTCTTCACTCTCAGACCAATTAGATAAACTCTTAACCCTAATTTTATTTTGATAAATTTTTAGTGTTATTTTGAGATGAATTTGGCCAGAGCCAAGCAACTGAGTGAGAACTATTTGATATGATACTTGAATAAAAAATTCTTATCTAGTTTTATTCTCCACCTTTCATTAACAAAAAAATTATGAAATTTCATATATGAACATGTTCATGCATTTTGAAATAGAATATTGAGTTCCTGAAATTAACAATACAAGTAAAAGCATTGAAGAAATTTCTAGCAAGAACTTTAATATTTCTCATATTTGTACATTTAATGCAATTTATTTTGTGCAAAATGAAAATAGATTCCTTCTAAATTAGAAAAGTTTGTTGGGTGTGTACGTAATTATAATGAGTTCAATCAAGGATGTAGGTATTCTTACTGTAATGAAGATCCAATTCTCCTTACATGATATTCTAGATAAAAGTGTGTATTAGTGGATAGATTGTATAGAGTTAAAAGGCTTTTTATGCAACTCAATAGATAACTAGATTATTAATTTAAAGGGACATAAAAAACAGTATTTTTAGTAAATATTTAAGCGGGTTACTTTGACAACACATCTTTTAAGAATGCTATTGATAAGATGACTATAAATGATGAGATCCACGTAAGATTACTTTGGATTAATTATGAGAATAAATAAGGGGCAATGCATAGATTATGTCTAATTGATTGTTGTGATTATTGAATACTTTATTGAGAATTCATTGAATATATGTTTAATTTAGATTCTTTTAAATATAGGGATTGTGGAGCACCATGTGTTTGAGTGAGAAAAATCAACATCATGACCTAAATGTTGGACTACTTCTGATCTCTATCTAGTAGGTGAATCTTTACTGAGTAAGGTATAAATATATCATTTCTTATTAGGGTTGTATCCCTTGCTATTTATTTGCGTACGTTAATTCTTGATAATAAATTATAGAGCATGCTTTATTTAGTCATAATTATTCACGTAATCAGATTGATATGATGTGACAGCATTGCCATATTCCTTATTGCATAAATTCTTAGGAAGTTATGTTTATTATTTTAATTATTGAGAAATAAACATTGTCCATAGCATGAATTATTTTTATATGTAACCAACATATTTAGCAATTATTTGAATTTCATTTTATCATATTATAAGCTTATTAAGACTTGTTACAATGATATAAAATGTATATAATGTATGCTTGAGTACATATTGTATGTATTGTCGGTAGAACCTTTTACAAATTAGCTAGCTGAATTGACGGACTCTTAAAGTGACGACTCTTCTGAGAAATTATTAAATTTCCACGAAATTGGTGCATACCTTTCCTGGTTTTAGGGTAACAGAGTAAAATTGATTATAAACATATTTAAAATTATGAAAAATAAAAGATAAACAACTAATCACTGATTAATATACGTATTAATTTGGTGTGCTTGTAAGTGAATATTTTTGCATTTCAACACTGACCATTGGTTTGCTTAGATAAGTCTTCATGAACTATATTGCATAATAAACACAATTACATGATTCACATATTTGAATATCTTATCTTCTATATGCTATCTATAACTGTTATGATATAATATCCATTTTTATCTCTAACTCTTTTTTTTGCTTATATTTATGCCCCATGTCTTGCCATTTATATTTTACTACGAGGATTTCACCCACTCATCCGTTTTTATGTGATTTCCATCCAACCTAGAGGCAATGTATGACAAGGGTTGGCAACTAACATTGCTAGAGAAGATTTGCAAAATTGACTTATTCCAGCGGTCTTCATTTTCACCAACTATTGAAGACTCTTAATACCAATGCTATTAATTGACGACCACTCTCATATCAAGCTCAAGTATCTTAGAAGAACAAGGCCAATGGAATCATTTTATTGCAACTCAGGTAAGGGACACCATGGTTTCAGGAATAGATTCTCGGTTTCAAGCCTGGCCAGGTTATAAAAAAAAAACAGAAACATAGTGATGCACGAATAGGTTAAGTCAGCAGTGCATCCTTTAGCTCTTATTTTTTAGAATCATTCCTTGAAAAAATATTTTATAGTGATGCAGCGCATCATGAAGACTTCTATGATGATTTCATCATCTATTTATAATTTGAATATTTGTTGTGGTTATTATTATGTTGAACTTTTGTTGTAATTTGAATCCATGATATGATTGTAATATTTAGGATTTTGGTAGTTGTTAGCTAAGGTTTTATATTAACATATTCAGTGTATGAGTAATGGATTAGAACATCATGAAACTACATGTGCATGGACCATGCAAAGTGGTAGGCCAATCCATAGTGCTCCACTTACGAACACATGAAAAAGTGAAAGACATGGATAGGTCCAAGTGAAAAAGCATACGCATACTTCCATAATCATGCAAAAGGAAGTCCAAGGAGTGCTACTCTCATGCCAAAACATGCTGTCAACCAACAGCTCCACCACTCCATAATTCAAAGAGCCTTGCTCCACGTTTTAAGATGGCATTTGCTCCACCTTATGAGAACTGCCAGCCACTCCACTCTCAACAAATTTTGATTTTTGAATGATTTTGCAAGGTTATAAGTGACGGAAAACTGTCGTAAGAGGAATCTTTGTTGAATTACAACTATTATAGAAGTATTCTTCCTTGGAATCTTAATTGGTGGCTAGGTTCTTTGAGAATGGAAGCTTGGTGGCCTAGAACCAGCTTGTTCCTTTGAAGAAGTTAAAAGTTTATTATATCCTTAGTTGATTTACTGTAACCCCATCTCCCACACCTAAAACAATTCCCTCCATCAACCATCTTCATCATCCATCATCAAACTCAAGCAACAAGCTCTCATGTTGCTTCCTTCACAACTAACCTACAAGCTTTGGATGCCTTCGAATTGGCCCTTCCCACCACCCTCTTAGTTCCATCACACACCCTTTCTTTCTTCATACATCACTCCCCATTCCTAGAAGTCCTCTCCAAAGCCTTGGTTCAACATTGCAAAGCCAATCACCACTTTGGAATTCTTGGGCTTTACCCCTCCAAAGTCACTTCAAGAACAATTATTCTAATTTACTTTCTTGCACACCTCATACCGACCTCTCTAGTACATTCCCACCTCTCCACTACATCTCTAACATCCCTTTGCCAAACCCCCCACCAACCCAAGCCCCAAAAATAATCCTCTACAAGAGTCACCTCTCGGCCACCTCCCATTAAGCCACATCCTCTCCTAAGAGCTCACCACCTCATAAACAGCAAAACCCCACTATTCCCACCAAATTGAGGCTACCAACAAGAGGCTCCATCACATACGACCTGAGCAAGTTTCAAGAAGAGGAAGGAAAAACATGATAATCAAATTGAATTAACTGTTCTAAGTTATAAAAATTGAAGCATCAGAGCACGTTTGAGGGCCAGCATATCAAGTTATGAGCATAACTTTACAAGAAGTAACATAAAATGTATCATCAAGAGTACACCATCAGGGGAGCAATGTTAATATACCGTTTAAATAGCACAAGTAGAAGTTTTAAAATTAAAGAAAGAGTATAACCTTACTTCAAGAACTTCAAGAGGGGAATGCAAAACGGAAATCATAATGCAAACATGAAACATATAAAATTAACAAGATTTCAAAAAAGCATTGCAATTTACAAACTTTAGTAAATAGTACAAATAGTAGATGAAAAAAGGTTTGATTTGTACTATCTTAAGAAAAGACATTACCATAGTTTTTCGTATTTCCTTCTGCACTGTCTCTCTAAACAGATCAATATCCTAAGGAAGTCATCAAGAAAGCACAATTTTATCAGTAGCATCAACAATACAGCAAAAGGTTAAATTATAGCTGACAACGCTACCATAATAAGAAATTAACACAACAAGGCAAAAATTGCAAATTAATAATCACTTAAATTCTCTTCAACTCCATCGTTCAAAACTACAAATACTGCCTATTTCCAATTCCCCTTATCTCCGTCCCTTGCTATTGATAATTCTGCATGTCTTTTTGCTGGTAAGGGCATCCTCATGTGCATTCAATGCCTTTTCAGCAAGGGTTAAATGCAAAACAGGGGGCTGATAAAATTGCTCAGAAATCCTATTTACAGCGCATATTATGTCCAGCATAAAGTCTACCATATACTGTCTTCAAGTGATGTCTACTGTATCTCCCAAGATTGTCAGATAGTCATGTGTGAGCTATGTTGCACCCATACGGATACAGCGACACAGATACGACACGATACGGATACGGGACACGTCAATTCTTAAAAATACAGGATACGGATACGGCGCGGATACGGCATTATAATATATAAATCATACATAAAAATTAAGAAAATAATCAAAGCGTAATATCTGAAATGACAAAGAAAATTGAAAGCAACATCATTTATAGCATTGCATCTTATAATATCAAAATAAAAGTAAGCATTAAATATTTAAATGTATAGTATCGAGCAGTACCGAGTACCTAGCGGTACCGAACACCTAGCGGTACCAAGCAGTACTGAGTGGTACCGAGTACCGAGCGGTACCGAGTTTAGGTATCGAGCCTACGATTAAGAAGACGAAGAATGAAGAAAACGAACCTTCAATGCTCACTAGCCGCTCCGTCGATGAGGGATTCTATCTGCTTTAATGCTCGCGTCGTCGAGCCTCTTTGTCGACGAAGGATGATCATGTTCGCTTCTATGCTTGCGTCATCGAGCCGCTCCTTCGACTATAACGAAGAAGACGAACACCTGTGCGGAAACAAAAAACCTAGCTCGCCAAAATGTTTTAAGCAGCATAAATGAATAGGGATATCGAGGGGAAAATTGCGGCTATGTTTTTTTTTAATAAGACACGCATATCCGATACGCGTATCCGATTAAATTTAAATAATATTTTAATTGGACATGACAAAGCCGTATCCGACACGTATCCATGTCGTATCGGAGGCATATCCATATCTGACACGTGTCTGATACAGCATGCCTCGTAAATAGGAGTATCCGTGCAACATAGTGTGTGAGCATCACTTCAAAAGAAGATCTCTCTCTCTCTCTCTCACACACACACACACAAAACATGCTTGAGGGATTTTTTTTAAGCCCATAAATAGCCTTTTTGATAAACAAATACCAAGAAAAATGACAAATGCAAGAGAAAAAGATTAAATATATAAGCATTCATGGAATGATCAGTACACTTTAATTTACCATTTTGAAGGGCAATGGGAAAATGAAGATAAGATAACTCCTTAAGGTGGATGATTCTAGGACGAGGATGAGGCCATCATGTGGAAAACCGTTGAGGTGGATATATAGATATAAATGCTTCTATAAGAAGAGGTACAAGTGAAAAGGGTAGCTTAGAGAAAAAAAAGGGATAAAAATAAAAGAAAACGCATGAAAGCTGACATCTATTGAAGTATGTGTTTTTTAGTAGAGTTATAATGGTGAAAGCCTTTCTGAGAAATAAAATATCCTAAAAAGATGCACAGGATGGTCTGACCTTTAATATTCTAAGTGTTTAGGAAAAGGAAACTAACCTAATAGTTAATAAAGAAGGGGTGACATCACCAAAAATATTAAACAGGATAAAAGTAGAGAGGTAGATGCAATCAAAATTGCATCACCCTAGAATTGGAGCTAAACATTTATATGGCACATCAAAGTCTAGGCTATGTCGAGCAAATAATGATGCTTGTATTCAATAAATCCGCTTTTTTTAAGGGAAATATAGAAACATGACATCCAATTAGTGATCCCACTGTCATGAAAGAATGAGCTAAATAGAGATTGCATAGATTTATAAAGCGTTATTAATATAAAGAATTTTAATCCTTACATAAAATGGGACTTATTTTCTACAATAAGGTGATCAACATTGATAAGATTTCAAACTTGTAGTGTAGAAATCTGATAGGGCAGGAGAAGGGGAACAAAGAGGCTTGTCCAACCCAACCAGCTAGCTAAGGCTGAATCAGCCCTTGGGCTGGGCGGAACTCTCAACAGAACTAAGGGGGATTTCGCAAGATGTACAATTTCTTCTCGAGGTAAAGCCTATTGGCTAGAGAGCTTTTGATATATAGAGATCCCATTTTTTTTCAAATCTCTATAGCCGTTCCTTCATCTACAACCTCCCTTAGAACTTCATCTCCTAGGCATAAAAGGAATGCATTATGTGCCTTATTAAGCACATATATGCACAATCTTTCTTCTATCCTCAAGATACCTTTCTCCGATAGAGCTGCATCAAGACCTTGATGAACTAGAAGAGCCTTCATCTTCAACCTCCATAAGCAAAAATTATTGAGACATGTGAATTTCTCAATTTCAAGCTTAGCAATGGACATCTTCCTTCAAGAATGTTGCTGCCAGTCGATCAAATCAGCTGCTGTCCACAAAATAGCTAAAAGAAAAATTGCTCCACTGCCGGCCACCCTCTTCTCCTGCTGTCCAGAAAAACAGCCAAGAAAGCAGCTTCCACTTCTTCTCTTGTTTCTGTCCAAAATACAGCCAAGAAAGTTTCCATCACCGGCCAACTTCTTCTCTTGCTGCTGTCTTAGAAAAACAGCCAAGAAAGCTTCCACCGCCAGTCACCCTTTTTTCCTCCACCTCCAGTCTGTAAGGCAACCTTCTGTCCAAAGAAAAACAGCTCAAAAAAGCCTTTCTTAGTTTCTTCCACCTGTTATCAAGGGAAAAACAACCAAGAAAGTTTCCACTCCAGCAGTCCAGGGAAAAAACAGCCTAGGAAACTTCCCCTCCACCTGTTTACCCAAAAACAGCCAAGAAAATCCACTTCTTGAGTTCAAGAAAGACCTTTCTCCTTCCCCTTGATCTTTCTTAACTAAGCTCCAATACCACTTGATGAAAAAATTAAACCAGGAAGGAAGAGATCTTGAATTCCTGCACCTTCTCCAGCACCCACCGGCTCCACCTGACCCGCTAGTCACCTCTCTTTCAATCTCCTTCGCCTGGACCCGCTGGCCAGCAGCACCTAACTGTTTCCACCATTGCTACTTCTTGGTGTCTGGGCCGAGAGATAGACATCAGCTTCTTGTTGTCTCCAACAAAAGAGAGAGAAGGAAGAGAGGGGACAGGGAGAGAAGGGAGAGAGCTCACGGTTTTGGACTAAAAATCTGGATAGAATTCTTATTATGCATTCTCTTTTTTAAACAATATAAGGCACCCCTATTTGTACTAAAACAGCCCTTAGGAGCAAAAAGGTTAAAATCCTAAACAAAGACTTAAACTAAAAACAGAAATAACATTTCAAATAAGAACCAATATCTAACACAATCATTGCAGGCTATGTCAATACTTGGCCTTATTTTTTTTAAAAGAAACAAATAAGGAAACAATAATGTTTAATTTGATACCTATAACACATGCCAACACAATGAAACAACTTAGGCTTCAAATTTATTTAAAATGATACCAATCGGCACGTCTTTGTTAACCAAGTTTATTGGTAATATAAATATAGTCATTATGAATATTTGTACATGCATTTGTTATAGTGAAAGTTGTTCTTCCAGTATGCATTTATGTCATGACTATAACAAATTCATAACATAAAAGCATTTATTGCAGTCATTTTGAATAATTGAACATGCATTTATAATATAAATATAGTCATTACGAACAATCTATTTAGGTATGATCATAGAACATGCATTTAACATGAATATAAATTTCCAAAGAAGGGATAGATCAAAGAATTGATTACTACTTGAACACTTCAGGTGCTGAGGTGTGCAAACTGCTCCATAAGTATCAGAGAATAATATATATATTCTTTTTTTTTTTGGCATCACTTTAAATTGTGCATGGTTCTTCAAAGAAATCAATTAAATTCACCATACTTAGTGCACTGATGACAAAAACACTGGTTAAAATACATGATAACCAAAGCACTGTATAAGGTTAAACATTTTCAGAGGAGAAAAATGACCATTTTGATCCCACAGGTTTTTAAAAATGAAACAAAATAGTCCCATGATAGGACTATTTAAGTTTTTTTTTAAAGAGTTGAAGGATCAAAATGATCATTTAATATAGTTGGGGATTATTTTTGTCATTCATAAAGAGTCAAAGAACCATTTTGATCCTTTTCTCATTTCAAGAGAATGCATTAGCTTTTGGTATAGAATGGAGAGGATATAAAGCCATGTTTATCATTTTGATGATTGGGAGCTAGATTGTAATGAGACTTTTAAGTGAAGATCCAACTTTTGAAGTACCTCAGAATGCCAACCAACGACAACAAAAACATCTAACGAATAGCCATCATTTGTTGAAAAAACATGTGCTTCTTGAATGTTAAGCCCAAGTTCCCCAAGTACAGCAGTTAACTGAAATAACAAATAGAAACTAAAATTAATTAATAGTCGCTTTTATCCAAACCAGACTATATATTTCATGAAGAAATAAAATGTACAGGATCCATAAAAACTAAATCAGTTTCTGACTACAAATAAGAAGGAAATTCATACTACTCATCTCAAAAATATTCAAGACAAAAGGTCCACATAGCACACGAATGTTGTTTGTAGAATCCAAAAAATAGAAGAAGAATCCGTGCATGTACAAAGCTAAATTAGAATAACAAATCCATGTGATGGAAAACACATCTAATTCAGGTACCCCCAACGAATGAGCTGCTTCAAAAACCTCATAGAAATGCTTTTAGCCCATGGAAGCATCTATCTAATATTTGAGGAACCCATGCAACATTATGTATGTGCCTTATAGGCTAGCGAGGATGCATCCCGTTAGCCACTGACCTGCATGGGAAAACTAAAATGCAGCCCAGAGATAAAGGGACAAATTTCACATGCAGGCACAATTATTGCTTGCAAGATGAATGCTTTGCATCCATCCAAACCAAGATGAATGCTTTGCATCAATCAAGGAAAGCATCAAGAGTTAGGACGAGCAACCTATGATGACTAGTTGGTCAAGAATCAGATCAAGTGAACTATCATCCAAATTTGTTCTAAAAAGTAGATCAGACTAATTTCAGATTTAGTACTCGTACACCGGTTTTGATTTTCATTTCTTCACAAGATGTTTGTCGCTAGTGGAGAGAGCAGTATCAAACATTAAATGTTGGTAATAATAGTACTGATAATGATAGGAAATAAAATGGTGGAGAGAGAGAGGAACGAAAGAGAAAAAGATTATGAAGAATGCGTGAGGACAGTACATCGTAGGATTAAGTTTGGTTTTAATTAGGTGGAAATAAAAACTATGTTCCTTTTAATTGGAAAACATGGATGACAAAAATGTACTATATAATAAATATTATACGATATTATACAGCAACTTCAAAGTTTATTGGATCTTTGGATAATTCTCAGGTAAGATCAACCATGACCTGAATCACGTCACCAATACAGAATAGATAAACGTTCTATTTTTGAATATTAGGTGCTTAGTTAAATCATAATCAACATTAACATCATTAGTTTTATGATTTCATCAAAACTATTTGGGTTCTGCTTAAAGAATCCTTGCTCCCCACTAACTATAGTTTAGAATTGCATTTGCTGTCAACTACAGTTTATGAACTTCGTGCTTTCCTCAACACAATAGCCAAGTGGCATTTAATTTATTCAATTTCCTACCTATGCCCTTCAAACTAATTTTACTCCCAACCTTATTGGTGCATATTCTGCATGTCTTACCAGCCTAAATCATTAAAGGCTATTTTGCATGACCCTATCTTGCATAGAAGCTATTCCTATAATCTCTATAATATAATCATTTAGTACTCCATAAAATAAATTTTTTATGTTTAACAAAGACTTATCAAAATAAGAAAATGGGCAAGATTCATTTACAATCTAAACCAATGGAATAAAAGTATCACAAACTCATCCAAAATAAACTTTATAGCAGTTCTAATCCATAACCTTTCATAAAAGTCTCCCATTTTTCACGAATTTAATAGTGTCACCAGTGATAACAAAGATTACATAAAAACCCGCATAAAAGATCAAAATTAGCAATCCATCAAATTCAGTTTAAAAAAAAGTCCTCTCTTTTGACGAAAACCAAATAACACATAATTAGCTCTGAACGATATTTTAAAAATAGTCCAGATACAGAAACTTTTCTAGAATCTGAAATCAAATAAAGTCATATAATCAAAATTTATGCTGTAAAAAGAAAAATCAAATTTTGATAGATTTATTCAAATCCAGTAACACATACAAAATCAATTAAAAATTGTGTAAATGAAAAGAGCAAAGATAGCAGTCACCAAGTAAAAGATCCAAGCCTGATGTTGGTATAAGAAAAAAGCTTCCCCTATTAGTTGTCATCAACATCTGCATCACACTCGAATAATTAGCATCCAACTAGCGCACACATGCTAAGAGGAAACAAGGACTTTTATCAAGCAATTTGATGTTTTTTATAAATACCTCAAGATTCTATTTATACTATAAAAAACCATAATTTTTAGTTTATTGAAATTCCATTAAACAACCGAAAAACAAGAAGTCCCCATATAGAGAATTTCAATTCCAATTACATTAAAAGTAGAAAATGTCGATATCAACCACAATAAAAACAATAATACGCAAAATAGCATTCATTAATATCAGCTCCAACAAATCGCACGCCTACAATCACTTATTCCCTGCTACTGTAAAACCGAAATCGACGATAGTAGGCGTTGCATGCATCTCGATGCATCGCGACGAAATTTAAGTGAAATTTCAAAGTCGACGGATTTCGACGAAATAAATTTTATAAAATTCTACATAAAATTTCGAGTAAATCGGTATAAATAATCTATATTGAATTTTGATTAATTTGGAAGTTAAAATTCATGGATGTTTCAGTATGACTATAATAACCTTAAAGACATTAAATTGGAGATAATTCAAGTGGGGGCAATTAGGACATTTAGCCCTCTCCAAACAAAGCCTTAAGGGACCGAATCGGTCCCTTCAATTCTTCCGTACATTTTGTTCATGCACTCTTAAATGTTCATGCACTCTTAACTCCCAAGAAAGACGGTTCTTGGATAATGTGCGTTGATCGTCGTGCTATCAACAAGATTATAGTGAAATATCGCTTCCCAATTCCGCAATTAGATGATATGTTAGACATGATGATGGGAGCAACCCTTTTCTCTAAGATTGATCTCAAAAGTGGTTATCTTCAAATTAGGATCCGTCCTAGTGACGAATGGAAGATGGCATTAAAAACTAAAGATGGCCTTTATGGGTGGATGGTTATGCCATTCGGTCTCAGTAACGTGTTAGACCGGTCCATTGGATCGGTCCAGCCGATCCATGCGGGACCGGCCCGAGCACGAACGAGGCGAACGTTCCTCGACCGCACCGCACCGCAAGCGCTTGAGGATCATTTTAGGAAGGATTTTTTAGGATTTTGGGAGGGAAATATGAATGTAGGGACTGTTTAGGGATTTCCTTTTGATTTGTATGCATTAAATACTTTGTTTTCCTAGGGTTAGGGCATCTTGAATTTGGCTGAAATCATGGTTTAAAATTGCGCAATATGAGGCTCGCCTTGAGGCCCGCCTTTGCGCAATTCCAGTAAAAAACGCCTCGATGCTTACGCCTCGAATTTTTTTATGAGGCTTGCGCCTCAACTTGGTTGAGGCCCGCCTTGAGGCCTGCCTCGCCTCACTGGCATGAGGCTTACGCCTCACGCTATATATATTAAAACTTACATAAATCTTGAAGTAAATGCCCGACATTAGACTCTATAGGAGAGGAGGAAGGGGAGAGAGCAGTTCATTATAATGATGATTCAAATGAAGAACCCCTTAGTGATGACAGTGTTGATGACTTATGAGTTCTTATGTGATATATCATTGCTATTTATTTTTGGAAATTTGAATTATATGTTAATGAAAAGAATACTGGGATTTGGGAAAGATAGAATTTTGAGTTGAACTATATTTCATGTTATCTTATTATTGGGATATTTTGATTTAACTTCATATCTTATGCTTTTTTATATTTTATATTATTCACTCATTAGTATATAAAAAATTTATCATTTTATGTTTACGCAATCTTTTGATTTTGAGGCTTACGCCTCAAAACGCCTTGTTACCAACTGGAAGTAAAATTGGTGGACACCGGTTGTTATGGGGTGATGATGGATACAAGGAAGGTGGAGAAAGGCTAGGGATCTGTAGAGGAGTGGTGTTGACCATCCAGGGGATTCAAGTAAGGGAGGACTTTCTCCCACTAGAGTTAGGAAGTACTGATGTCATCCTGGGGATGAAGTGGTTGCAAACCTTGAGGGAAACCAAGGACAATTGGGGAGCACTCACGATGGAATTAATAATGGATTGGAGAAAGGTGGTTATAAGGAGAGATGCAAGGCTATCCAAAGCCATGACATCACTTAAGACCATGGTTAGGGGCATACAAGAGGTGGGGAAGATTATATGGTAGGACTACACAGGTTGGATGCGATCAGATTGGAGGAGGAAATGGATGTTTCTCTTTCAGTGCAGCCCTTAATCAGTAATTCGGTAAAGTTTTTCAGCCACCTCCATAGGAACACGAGCATATTTCCACCTTGAGGACAAGTTGGATCTTTGGAAGGGGAGTATTGTTAGACCGGTCCAGCCAGTCCACATGGGACCGGCCCAAGCAGGAACGAGGTGGACTGCCTCCGCCTCTTTTCCACAACCGGCCACACCGCAAGCACCTGAGGATCATTTTAGCAAGAATTTTGTAGGGTTTTGGGAGGGAAATCTGAATTTAGGGACTGTTTAGGGATTTCCTTTTGATTTGTATGCATTAAATACTTTGTTTTCCTGAGGTTAGAGCATCTTGAATTTGGCTGAAATTTGAGATCTCTTTGATTTCTTTTGGGCTCTAGTGGCGTCTAGAGATTGGGAGAGAACGATCCTCCTCTCGAATAGAGGATCAATTGTATCTTGCTATTTTTTCGTTTTACTTTCATCAAATAATACAAATTATCTACTGCTTTCGTGGTTTTGGCGGACTTTTGTGAAGATTTATCATTATTTTTCGAAGATTGATAGGAAATACTTGAGATCTACAAGTGTTTCCTATCATAACGCTCCTAACACGTTTATGATAGTGATGATCCAAGTCCTTCGCCCGTTCCTAGGAAAGTTCGTTGTGGTTTACTTTGATTATATCTTAATCTATAGTCACTCGGTGGATCAACATTTAAATCATTTAAAACAAGTCTGTGAGGTTTTGAGGAAAGAACAGTTATATGTCAACCCTAAGAAATGTATGTTCCTCACAGATAGTGTCACTTTTCTTGAATTTATTATTTCATCTCAAGGAATATCAGCTGATCCTGATAAGGTGCGAGCAATCAACGAGTGGCCTGAACCTAAAAATATCATAGAGGTTAGGAGTTTGCATGGGTTGGTTACGTTCTATCGAAGGTTTATTCGGAACTTTAGCACCATAGTGGCTCGCATAATTGATTGTCTAAAAAAGGGAGAGTTTCATTGGACTATTTCTGCCTCTAAAGCTTTTGAAGAAATAAAGAAGAAAATGGTAGAGGCCCCAGTTATGCGTCTACCTAATTTTTTCAAAGTTTTTGAAGTAACTTGTGACGCTTCTGGTATCGATATAGGTGGAGTATTATCCCAAGAGGGATACCCTGTTGCGTATTTTAGTGAAAAGTTGAATGATATCAGGCAGCGATACTCCACTTACGATAAGGAATTCTATGCTATCATTCAGTCCCTTAGATATTGGAGACACTACCTGTTGCCGCATGAATTTGTTATATTTTCTGATCATGAGGCTTTGTGATATATATTAATTGACAAAAAGAAACTCAACGCCCGACATGATCGTTGGGTTAAATTCCTGCAAGAGTACACTTACACTATTAGACATAAGGCAGGATATGAGGATAAGGCAGCTGATGCGTTAAGTCGTCGAATAATGGTTGCTCGTGAGATGAGGGCTGAAGTGATTGGTTTTGAACATATTAAAGAGGATTATAAGGACTGTCCCGATTTTAAAGAAACATACCTTCTACTGATGTCTGGAAAAGATAGAATGATTGGGGATTTTCTTTTGGAAGATGGATATTTATTTAAGTCCCAAAGGCTCTGCATTTCCAACACTTCTCTTCAGGAATACCTCGTTTGGGAATTACATGCAGGTGGATTAGCTGGACATTTTGGTCAAACCAAAACCATCACCGTGGTTGAAAATCGTTTCTATAGGCCCAGTCTTAAGCGCGATATTAATAGGTTAGTTAAAAGCTGTCACACATGCCAGTTGGCCAAACAAAGAAAGAAGAACACTGGCCTTTATACACCACTCCCAGTACCAAACTATCCTTGGCAAGATGTAAGCATGAATTTTGTTTTCGGACTACCCAAAACTCTTAGGAAACATGATTCAATTTGCATGGTAGTCGATCGATTCTCTAAGATTGCCCATTTTCTCCCGTGTTCCAAAACCTTCAATGCCTCTAGGATCGCAAAGTTGTATTTTGATGAGATAGTCAAACTCCATGGCCTACCCAAAACCATCGTGTCAGATAGAGACGTTAAGTTCACCAATTATTTTTGGAATACTCTCTGACACAAAATGGGCACTAAATTGCAATTCTCCACTGTCTTCCACCCCCATATGGATGGTCAGACGGAAGTCGTAAATAGGAGCTTGGGTAACCTTCTTAGGACTTTGGTAGGTAAGCACATTAGAGATTGGGATTCCAAGCTGCCTATAGCCGAGTTTGCTTATAACAATTTTGTTAACCCGATCACGAGTCTGAGTCCAGTTGAAATTATGTACAAATACTAACCTAGGCAACCAATAGATTCAATCCTCATGGGCCCTAGGTTAAGAGTGTCAAAATCAACATCTGCATTTGCATCCCATTCCAAGAATTGCATAAAGAGATTAATAAAAAAATTGAATAAAGCAATGATGATTATAAGCTTAATGCGGATCTCAAAAGGCGATTCAAAGAATGCGAAGTTGGAGACTATGTTATGGTTCGGATTCATCAGGAGCGGTTCCCATCAGGAACCGTTAAGAAGTTACACTAGAAGCATTGAACCTTTCAAAATAACTTCAAAAATAAATATGAATGCTTATGTACTAGACCTTCCAGAAGGTTCAACATTAATCATACGTTTAACATCGATGATCTAGTAACCTTCAAGGGTCCAGATTTTAACCCCTTCAATCCTCTAAATAATGAGCCTTACATGAACCTACCTGGTGAGAACCTCAACCTACCTCCACTCCCAAATGTAACTACTTTACCTAATACGGAGGCGATTGAAACAATACTTAGTGATGAAATTATTTCCACCAAGGACGGTGGACGCCAAAGGTACTTAGTTTGTTGTACAGGGAAACCGGAGACGGAGAACAAGTGAATTGATCGAGATGAGCTGTAAAGGATGGACCCCAACCTTCTAGAATGGTACGAGAGCTCCAAACACACTTACTCGACGGGGTTGAGCTTTCTCCCACCAGGGAAGAATGATGAGGACATCTGCCAGAGATTCAAACATGTGTACCGTCAGAGGAATCGTAGATCGATGGCTACGATTCAGAGTCTGTACTTTTGATGTATTTTCTATTACATGTATTATGTTGCATTTGAGTTTTCCCATTTTACCACTATGGGGTATTGAGTCTATGTTGTAGCCCGAAAGCATTTTAGTTTTTCGGTTTTTCTTTCATTTGGGCATATTTATAGGAGGCCTCTTGCATTGTATGGGGATGATGAATGATTAATGAAAATTTTAGATTTTGTGCTCAAGTCTTGTAGAGAATTCTTGAGAGGAGAGACCTAGGAGAGGCTCAAATCGGAGTACCCAACAGCCCATAGAGGTGAGCTCTTGATTTTTCTATTTTTTCTTTCTTCTCCCTTTCCCCCCTTCCTCACCCTCCACTACTCTACTTCACTTCCCATACCGTCGACCAGCCCACCTAGCCGATTCCCCTCTTATCTCCCCAACCCGCCGGTTTTGCCCCCACCTCAAACCACCTGAACACCTCCACCCCTCCACCCACCGCTGGAATTCAATCCCCACCGCCCTCCCTCAAGCCGAGCCGCCGACCACCTTGTCATCTTCTTTTGAATTTCAAATTCAATTTCCCTATTAAACACTTGCCTAAAATAGCCATGTACCATTAGGAAAGAGCCTTGATTTGGGATCCAATTAGTTTTGAAATTCAGACTTTCCTAAGGTTGAAATCACATTAGGAAACCTATCTAATTTAAATCAAAATCTGATTTAAAATTCAAATTTGATTAAAATTAATTGGGGCCCACAACAATTGAAATAAATCCTCCTTTTCCTTCCCTATGGCCGGCGTCACCTCTCCCTCTCTTTCTCTTTCCACTTTGCCACCTAAGCACTACTTAATTCCCTCCCAATCTCCCTCTATGGCCGGCCGCCCCCTATCATTAATACCTATGATTAGAGTGTAAATCAAGGCTCCAATTAAAGCCAAATTACTCCCAACTTTCCCTCTCTCCCACGACCAACCTTCTCTCTCCCTACCACCTCAATTTTCATCTTCCCCCACTCAAGGCACGTATAAATGGATGATCCGGACATTGATCACGGATTCGTAGAAGACTCCCACGGGTGAACTACATCCTTTATCAATTGACACTTTCAATTGAAGAACACATCAGTCCGGGACGTTGGCAAATTATAGATTAACCATCTACATCTCCTTGGCTACCGATCCAACGACTACTACCCGAGGATTCTACCTTCTCTTGGTGGCATCACTAGATGCGTTGATTTCGCTTCTCCATCGAACCCTATCATCTTGAGAGAGAGATATTACTGGAATCCAAGGTGAATACATCGCTTTGTTAACCCGCGGATTTATGTTGATGTAGTCATCTCATTACTTTTAAAATTGTTGTTATTTTGAAGGACTCCTTTAAATCTAGTTTGTGAACAAAGCCTACACATCGTTTTCATCATAAGAATCTCTTTGAACCTATTTGTGTCAAAACATTAAGATTAAATTTATCATTGCTTAACAATTATTTATTAATCTAGGCAAGCAATTCTTGTACCCCTTATGATTTCACATCAACCTTAGAGTGGTCCACTTTGCAACACAAAGGAGATCCAATTTTTTCTACAATATTGAGTCAAGGGAAGAATTAATACAAATTTATATTTTAAGACAACCATTAAAAAAGCGGACGAGGCGTCCGCATTGAGTCGCGCCTCAAGTCGAGGCGGAAGTCATGCATATCGGGGCTTACGCCTCAAACCATCCAGCGAAGCCTACGATTTTTTCGCATGAGGCATACGCATTAGAGCGTAACGCCTCGAGGTAGTATGAGACATCGCCTTGAAATTTTTTTCTTTGGTATATATGTAAATACGATGCAGCTGATTCGTCTTCGTGTATTTGCGTATAGGATTAGGGCTTCTTGTGAGAATTGAAAGGCGGACTAGAGGAGAAGCCGTGAGGGAAAGAAACGAATCTGTGAGGGAAGGAGACGAAGCCGTGAGTGTAGGAGACGAAGTCGGAAGGAGACGACGCAGGGAAAGAAATGAAGTCGAAGTTGTGAGTGCAGGAAACGTTCAGGCATCGGTTAGGTCGGAAGAGCAGGTACGCGGTGTTGTGGCCTTGACTTTGACGTGCAGTAACGAAAGCTTGAATAACTCCTGATTCGGCTTTCTTTCATTCGTCCGCTCAGTACATGCTCGGTACCGAGCAGGTACAAGCTCGGTACCGCTCAGTACATGCTCGGTACTACTAGGTACATGCTTAGTACCAAGCCAGTACTGCTCGGTACCGAGCAAGTACATGCTCGGTACTTAGTGGTACATGCTCGGTACTGAGCGGTACATGCTCGGTACTAAGTGGTACATGCTCGGTACGCTCGATATTGAGCATATACAACAAGCAGAATTTTAAAATTACTCTTATAATATAATTTTGTTCCAGGGGCGCCCCCGGAAACCCCCGCAGGGGCGCTGCCCCTTGACCCCGCTACCTGACCGGGCAGCGCCCCCTTGGACCCCCGACAGACTGGTATATTTTTGTATTCCTGTTGTTTTATTATTGATAGTACAAATAATTGTTAAAATATATCCTATTGTTATCATAACTAGTGGCACAAGAAGGAAATATCCTACATTGAAATATGGAACTCAAGTTGAAGTGTCAGGCGAAGGTACAAAGAAGGGATATGTTTACATGAAATGTAATTTCTGTGAGAAACGCATAACTGGTGGCGTCAAGAGATTGAAGGATCATCTAGCCTGCACTCATGTTAATGTGGGACCATGTGCAAAAGTTCCTGATGAGGTGAAAAAGGAATGTACAAATTATTTAAAGAAGTTTGCCACCACAAAGGAGGTCACACAAAGAAATATGGAAGAGATGATAGGAAACTCTTCTTACTATGGATCACAGCATGAAGGTTTCAGTACTAGAAGCCATCTAGTTTCTTCTGACCGAGGCAGTCGGGGGCCCATGGATAGATTTATGCTAAATATTGATAACGAGGAAAACATAAATACTCAGGATATTCAACCTCCTACAGCTACAAAAGAACTCAGGAACAGAGTTTGTTTGGATATCGCCAAATTCATCTATGAAAATGAGATTCCATTTAATGTTCTTAAGAGTCCGTCGTGGATCAATATGTTATGATCTGTTGGAAGCTATGGAAGAGGATTACAACTTCCAAGCATGTATGAGCTGAGGACTTGGATGCTGAATGAGGAGGTTAAGACAGCTTCAAAAATGGTGGATGATGTTAAGAAGACTTGGATTGAGACAAGAGTGACAATAATGTCAGATGGTTGGTCAGATATTTGACATAGAAATATTATTAATTTCTTGGTCAACAATCCATATGGAACAGTTTTTCTCAAATTAGTAGATGCTTCAAGCTTTGTAAATGATGCACAATTATTGTTTGAAATATTGGATAAAGTTGTGGAGGAAGTGGGAGATGCCTTAATAGTATAGGTTGTTACTGATAATGCAAGTGCATACAAAGCTGCAGGAAGAATGTTAATGGAGAAGAGGCCTCACCTTTACTGGACTCCTTGTGCTGCACATTATATTGACTTGATGCTTGAGAGGTTGGGACAGTTGTCTCAACATAAATCAGCCATATTGAAGGCCAAATTCGTTAGTAAGTTTATATACAATCATTCTTTGATACTTAGCTTGATGAGAAAATTCACTGACAAGGAAATTATTAGACCTGCTGTTACAAGATTTGCTACTGCATATTTAACATTGCAGAGATTCAAGGAGTTAAGACAACCTTTGGAAGCAATGTTTGCTTCTGAAGAGTGGGATAAAAGTTCATGGGCCAAAAAACAAAAAGGAAAACAAGTTAAAAAGATTGTTATGAAAGATAATTCATTTTGACGCAGTACAAATTATGCTTTGAAGACAACAGGACCATTAGTAAAGGTGCTTAGAATGGTTGATGGTGAGAGGGCCCCGGCTATGGGATTTATTTATGAAGCAATGAATAGGACTAAAGAAGACATTGCAAAAGAATTGGGAGGTCAAGAAAGTGCCTACAAAGAAATATGTGATATTATAGGAGTGGAATACAATCTGATGATGAATGAGTTACTCCTAAGAATGCTGATGTATTTGAAGTTGAAGCAGAAGGAGATGAAGAAGACAATGAAGCAACTACCCAAGTATATAAAAGAAAGAAACAAAATGAGATTAGAGCTTCAAAAAAATTTAAAGGTATTCTTAAATAAAATAAATTATTTTGTATGTTACTATTGTTTCATTTTAGAGCTAATGAAATATTAACTGATATAGGAGATAAAGGAAAAAATATTATAGATGAAGAAGAGTTGGAGGATGACTTTGACATTAATTATGAAGATTCTTCCGAAGACAATCAAAGTGATGATGAGCCTGCTTTGGGTCTTGATCCTAAGTGGATGTTTTATTTTTGAGTTTGTTTATTTTAAATCTTGTATTCCAGTAATATTATCTTAAAACAGATCTTCAAATTCATAGTTGACATAATATTATGTTATTTTTTGTCATTATTTATAATTTTAAATTAATTTATTTTAATCGTTTTGAGGCTTACGCCTCGATCCGCCAAAGGTTTACGCCTCGCCTCGCTTAGAAAAAACGCCTCAATTCCCGATTTCATCTTTTAAAACCTTGTTTTAAGATAGCATATCTGAAAAATATACCTTCTCAACTAGGGTTTCACGAGATCTGAAAAACAATTCCAATCAGCTATGTTTTTGGAGAGCACGAAGAAGACCTCTCAATTTTAATTCTCTATAAAGCTGAGAAGCTATAGGATTTCAACATTAACGAGTAGTATTAACTTGAGTCCTGGTTAACTTTATACTGATGGTCAATATCTTGTTGAGATATGACCATCTTGTATTTGAGAGTTTTATTTGGATTCTTCTTTGTTATTATGTGAGATTAATTAAAATTTGAGAAGGGCTCGTGAGTGTTCCTTCATTGTGTACATCAAGTTTGTAGTTTCCTCTCTTTTCTCCAGTGGGCATAGGCTTGATTAAAGCAAAAACCATGTAACTCCTAATATCTTTCTATGTATGATCTATTTTCTATTTTAATTTATAGTGCATTTTTCTGCACTTGTAGTAACGTTTATGAAATGAAGATTTGGCGCTCTCATTACAACATCTCTCTTTTTATATCTTTCTACATCAACTATTTAAGACTTCCACAAAACTTCATTTCGGCTCTCTACACCAATTTGGGAATTGTCATCAACAAGAAAACCAATTTCTTATTCATAAGTCGCAACCACCATAGTCCATGCATTCTCTTCCCAAGACCCTATATGGCTCATAATTAACTCCATCCAAACCCTTATCATTTCCTTAAACCTAAACGCCCATACATTATCTAATACCTATCCCACATTCAATCCACATTTTGGAGAATTTTCTGAGCCATTCCTCCCTCTCTCCATCCTTTCCTCCCTCCCTCCCTATGAATCTACCCTACAATTCAAATTTACAATAAATTATTGAAATCGATAAAATTTGATTCAAAAACTCTAGAATAAAAATCCCTTTTTAGAGATGTTCTATCGTTTCAATGGGATTTATAGTTAGGCGTTTCTATTAATGTGTTACAGATGGTGACGTTTGTCCACTTCATTTTCCTTTACGAGAAAGTGATCCATTCATCTTTTCTTCTGAAAAAGTTCACTTCATCTCTTCTTCTTAGAGATGTTTCCCCAGGAGATGTCGTGCTTTAGTATTTTTAGTATCATTGTCATTGTATTTATTTAATTAGTTCATGATCATGGGCAATGGTATCATTTACCAGCTTATGATATGTTTAATCTTATCTTGTAAAATCTTCAATTATAAATAATGGAGATTATGATTATTAGAATAAAAATTATGCTCAGCATTTCCCTACTCTTCAGCTTGAGCGTCTGATTCTTCTCTTCTAGTTTCAACTTTCAAGGCTTCCACAAATCTACTGGCGTGTCACCCTACAGTATACCAACTTTCAAACTGCTCTTACAAGCATATCACACAAGCTTGCAAACACTCACCAAAACCTGACTGCATTGTTGGAACTAAGCACGTCAACTGTAAGAGTAGATGACTTCCTACAAGAAGGGTGGAGATCTAACGAGAGTATCAAGTAGTTATTTAGAGCTTGATATTTAAAAGGTATGAACAAAGCATCATAAGTGAATTTTGAATCCTGTATTCAACAAGCACACTTGGAAACTCTAGCAAGTGAGGAAAATACATTTCCATTGCACCGATAGGAATAAAAAACATCCATGAAAGAAAAAGACTGAAATAAAATAGCATTATATATTTAACAGAAAAAAATAGAAGCGCTCCAACCATGAAAAGACCATCGCAAAACCACCAAATGAAAACATCACAAATAATAATTTCCACCCACAACAGATGGGAACTACCTGGCTTAGAAGCTTCGGCTTGTCTACTGTTGAAAATGTTATCTCATGCATTTGCCTGCATCATTATCAGAACTGGTATTAGAAGTACCTACTTTATATCAATTTATATCCATTCATTTATGTTCTTTGTTGACCATTTAACAAAAACTACCACCCATTATGCTGAAGATATAAAAAGCAACAAGCAGTCGAAATGTTTTCATGCAGAGTTTCAGCTGCTAACCAGAAGTATAGATTTATTAAATGTTGTTAGATTATGAAAGTTTTCATATCAATATTATTCATCTTGATGACGGTGGCATATTAATAGATTATTTAAATTGTTAACCACATTAAGGTGAGAACCACAATTTCATTATTTTACACATCAAAACATCTATGATCCAATAAAGAACAACCACACATAAAAATTAAAGTTAATCTCAAAAGAAAGAGTAAAAGTGAATATGTGTGCTAAAAAGATGAATTGGTTTTGCAAAATAGAATTGCTTGGATTTTCAAAAAGAGTGCAACCTGCATGGGTAGTAACTTTATTTAAGTTCCTATCTCAGGGAACATCCAGAATTTCCGTAGCTCAAGATTTAATGCTCAAATTTCTCTTCAAAAGGATGAATGGTCTTAATTTCAGTTTGAAGAACATAATTAAAAAGTTTGTAAATGGGAAAATTTTGGACATTCCCCTCCTAGCAGAAAACAAAATCCATAGCGGATCTGATTCAAGGAAATTATTCTTGGAAAACTTATCAAAAGAATACATAGAATACAATGATGTGCAGTAAAGTATTAGGTGAGACAGCTTGAAAAATGCATGGTACACAGTTATCTGCAGTTTGTCAATTATAAGAGTGCATGAATGAAAAACCGACTTCGGTAAGGGTAACATAGCGTTTGAGACACTGTCTTCATCTTGAATGTATTCTTTGCTGGCTCCAAGAGCAAGACTCTCAAGGCTTGTTGACGAACCAAATGTTAGTGGATGATGAATACTGCAATATCATTACAGAAATGTGTCAAAAGAATTGTACAAATCGAATGAGAAGAAATCAATTGAAGCTTAAGGTTAATGAGTTCAACCAATGCACCAAATCTCAAATACACAAGGAGAGCAATAAATTGTCAGAAATATGTAACGAAATTGGTAGTAAATAAGAATAAAGAGCCATGTTACTTCAGCTCAAAAAGAATCCCAGATATTTGAAATATTTCCATGGCTGGAATACACCATAGAGGAAATCAATTAAATTTATCAGAAGTTCAACCCAATACTTCATAGCTTGAAAATCTTCGTTTATTTCTTCTGGAAACAACTTGGGTAAAGGGGACAGCAATTATGAAATATACATAATTCCATAAAACAAACTTCAGCGTTCAGCTTACTTGTCTATTATGAGTATGTATAACTTCAAACATGAAACTTAGCAATAACGCTAAACAGTACAATCCATAGCAGACAATACTTCATTCAAGCAAATATCTTACAAAGTGTTTCTTCCAGCACGCGAGTTACAGACGAAGGAATTACCACAAGACATCTGCATAATAAAATTCCTTATCAGAGTAATAGATATTGAATTACGAAAGCAACTACTTAAGAGCTATGTGAAGTTATAATTTTCTGTTTCAGATGAAATGCTTTAAATTTTAATAAACAAATGATATACATTTTAATCAATTTGTTAGCCATTAAGTTGGACCGTAATGTTAAGCATAAAGAGTTTATAGGAAACTTCTGAAATTAAACGAAAATGTGAAGCCTAAATCTAAACCGCAGACAAGAGGTATTATAAGATTCTACCAACCATTAAAGAAGAAATGTATGAAACTAGGACACAAAATAATGCTTTACATTGTCATTTCAAACAGGGTAAACAAGCGGTCTTCATCATGCAGCAGACTGGAATATGATTAGAGATTAAAGTTTCATTTGGGATGACTTTTTTTACTACTTCTTAAAATAACTAAAAAATTAAAATTTTTATACTAAAAAGCTACATCAATAAGCAGTAAAAAGCCGTCCCAAACAAAGCCTAAGACTTCAGAGAAAACAATTAAGCTTATAAGAAAAATTTAGCATAATCTAGAGGCATCTTCAACAGTGCTCAACACGAAGCCAAACATTCGTAATGTTTGTGGAAAATCAAGTTATGATTCGTACAGGCAATAGTACAAGGAGAATATACATAAGTCAAAAGAGAAACTTCTAAATTAACAACAAGACTGGGTGCATCTCAGTTCATACCTGAACAGTTCGAATATCAAAAACTGGCCAATTTGCTGGGTCATGCACCTGTAACAATAATTTCTTGTGCATTAAAACATCTTCTGCCCTCTCTACATTCACGTCCAATGCATAACTATCAAAATGAACATAACAGTTTAGCTATTGAAAAAACCACTAGCTTTAGACTGATAAGACGTCAAAATCTTTTCCTTCAATATCGAAGGGTTTTCTCATACGAATGAGATCCTCTACAAAGAACAAACCAGGCTCAAGAAAAATTGGTAAATTTTGAAGAACATCTGGGAACTTAACATTAAAAATTTGATAAGAAGGTATCAATCTCCTTGCAAATCAATCTATGCATCAAGAATAGACCAGAAAACCAAGAAATTCTAATTGGCAATCAGAATACAAAACTTCCAGTGTTCCACTAGTAAAACTTTTAACAATAATCTAAGTTCACCTAAAAGGAATCAAAACAGAAAGACAATTTTTTTTTTTTTAAGTCCATCTATAAGATACAAAGAGTTAGCGTAAAAGCAATAAAAAACAAAATACCCATAATTTATACTTAAGTCATGAATCACACATCATCCATCATAAAACATGGAAAGGAAACTAAGAAATCCTGGGGAGTAGAGAGTTAGTATTTGGCAGACTTATTGACGTTTGATGCAGAGGGAAGAGAAAACCCCATGAGAAAAAGATGCACGGATAATAGTCCCAATATGAAATTGGCATTGAAGGAGGAGAAACTGATATGCCCTGGAAGTGAAAACAGTGAAAGAAATAAGAGAAAACTGCAGGAATACCCCAAACGATGGCTGATTTTGAATTATAACCACATGGAGCCTGTATGTGAGTTAGCCACTCCTACACCTTGCTTGACCATGTAGAAGATCCAAAACCCATGGGAGCCACAAGCTACATAAATCACTCGATCTAGTCTGAACCATCGACTCCCACAACACTTATTAAAGAGTGTCTACTAACAAAGCCAAGCATGATACACCAATAATCAAACTCATTTTCAACCCAAAAGGTTAAATATACAAGAGAGTGTCAATCTATTGATACATTAGTATATTTTACACCTATCTAATGTGAGACTAAACCACTATTCTCATGTGCCTCAACACCATCGAGACAATATATATCATCTATTTATGCTATTAAAGAAGTAAATTGGCCGAGAGTTCAGTTGAACACCTAAACAATTTTGTAGAATCTACAATAGTCAAGTGCCATTAAACAAGACCAAAATTAGATGTATCATGAGAAAATAAATCACTGATACAAGTTACATATTCATCATAGAGAAAGTTGTAGATGGTAAGAATTCAATCTAGAATATTTACATCCTTCCGATAGGCCAACAAAAGTGATCCAAATTTATAGTGTTCAAATAATGCCTAAAGCTAGGTGATGTTTGCAGCCACTGATGACATTAAAGGATTGGGTAAGGAGGAGGTAAGGAAGATTCATGTTTTAACTTGATAATCCACTGTTTTCTTGAATTGAGATAGAATATTTGATGCAACAACAACAACAACAACATCAACAACATCAAGCCTTTGTCTCACTACGTGAGGTCGGCTACATGAATCTTTTTTCTCCATTGTATCCTATTAAAAGTCAAATTCTTATTTAAATCTAATAAAGAAATATCATTTCTAATATTTTCTAACCAAGTCTTTTTAGGTTTACTCTACCGGGTAATCGGAAGGCCGTCGTTTTATGTGACCAAAGCATCTAAGGCGACTCTCTCTAATCTTATCTTCCACTAGAGCTACTCCAACCTTTTCACGTACATGCTCATTTCGTATCCTATATCTCAGGGTAAAGACACTCATCCACCTTAGCATCCTCATCTCTGCAACACTTAGTATTATGCTTCTCTTCTAATGGACAACATTCGGCACCATAAAGCATTGTTGGTCTCACCACCATCTTATAGAATTTTCCCTTAAGTTTGAGGGGGACTTTTCCATTACATAACAAGCCCAATGCATTCCTCCACTTCAACCATCCAACTTGAATTCTGCTGATAATATTTTCATCTATTTCACCATCACTCTGAACAATAGATCCAAGATATCTGAAACGTGTACTCTTACTACTGACTTGATTGCCCAAAGTCACAATCCCCTCACTAGATCTATTACTACTAAAATTACACTCTATATATTCAATTTTAGATCTACTCAAGCGAAAACCTTTAGACTCTAAGGTTGAACTCCATAATTCAAGTTTACCTTCAACTCCCTCTCTAGTCTTATCAACAAGAAGAATATCATCAGCAAAAAACATACACCAAGTTACATCTTCTTGCAAATGTCTAGTGAGAACATCCATGACTAAAGCAAAAGGATATGGGCTTAAGGCTGATCCTTGATATAATCCAATCGAAATAGGAAAATAATTGGTCAAACCACGTTGTGTTTGAACACAAGTAATACCACCTGCATACATATCTTTAATGATTTGAATATAAGCGCTATTAACTCCTTTCTTTTCAAGAACTCTCCATAGCACTTCTCTTGAAATTTTATCATATGATTTTTTCTAAATCAATAAATATCATAAGTAGATCCTCCTTATTCTCTCTATATTTCTCCATCAAACCTCTCAATAAATGTATGGCTTCCATAGTAGACCTACCCGGCATGAATCCAAATTGATTTTGAGAAACATTAGTATCCTACGCTCCATAACTCGCTCCCATAGTTTTAAAGTATTATGATTGTATATAATCTTGAAGGGAAGTTTAAAAACTTTTCCCTTCAAAATGTTTATTATCCTCTTCCCATATATTAAGGATACATTTTTGTTGCTTCCTATAGAAATTAGCCAAGGGATTGAATAGGGAAAAATAATATCTATGAAAATATTAACAATCATAAAAGATGCGGATGTGTTTTTTCTTCTTGGCCAAAAATTTGAGGTAAGAAATGAAGCAATCATAGTAATTTCCTAGATACCAAAAAAGCATGGCTAGGCTGTGATATTCTACACTTGGTAATTAGATGATTTGGGTAGTTTCTCATATCAAAAACAGAGGAAATGATAAGTCGGCTGCTTCTTCTCTCAATAATTGAGGGAAAATAAAAAAAGAAGAAGAATATCATTTGGTAAGATGTACAACTCTCCTTGTTAATTAACTTGAAAGAGGGGGTTGTGATATGCATGCAAATTTTGCTTATTTGTAGTCCTCCAACTTTTGGTAATTGATTTAGAGAGCCTCCTTGCCTCATGGATATAGGTAATTCTTGGTCAAATCATATAGATTAGATGCCCACTTTTCTATGTTATTTTTTCATCTCCTTTATATTTTGATTGGTGTTGCAAAAAAATTGCTCCTGAGTTGATCTTGCCTCCTTTGAGCCACTAAGAGAGGTAATTTTGGTCATTTATTTCAACAGTGCATAGAACCCCAAAAATAGCTCCTAATTACTTCCAATCATTCAAAAATGGATGACAACATCCATAGCAGGACAATCCTCAAGCAACAAGATTCAAAAAAGATAAGGATCTTTCAAGTTCTACACTTTGATTGACAAGAAAAACAAAACACCCTCAATCGAGAGGTATTTTGGTTCATCATAGATCTCAAAAGGATAGCTCATCAATTCACTGTATGCCTCACAAGGTAGGACCTATAAATCCACGATAGGGGCAAGGTAAAGATTACTATGGGCTCTCTCTCTCTCTCTCACCTTTCATTTTCAAGAAAAACTTCTATTGAGTTGGCTTCAACTCTTATTCACATTGAAGCTCAAATGTGGGCTTGAGCATTGGAAGCTCTCCCTTAGAAAAAAATCATACAATTAACTCACTGGCCTTTTATTTCAAAAGGTAGGACCCGCTGAATATTCATTTTGCTTCTGGTTTACGGGTGATGGAGTTGTTTGGCTTTCGATTTTTGATCTTGTGAGCTACCTATCTTCAAAAATTTCAATCGTAAGCCTGGGTTTTAACGTTCAAGAAAAGGTTTGCTTGTTTTAATTTCATGCCTATGCTCACTCCTATGTTTAAAACCGTAGAATTACTTGCCGTTTAACTTTAGCATCGTAAAAAAAAATTACGAGAACAAGTAAAACAGAGATTTTGAGCTATTCGAGATTCCAGGTTTTTCAATAAAGACGTGTTTTTTGGACAATTATTTTCTGCATGTCGATCTTGATAATTCATTTGTAATGTTGATGGTAAGCGTGACGAAGGAAGAAGGTTAGAATGCTAATGC
Source organism: Dendrobium catenatum (assembly GCF_001605985.2). Taxonomy (NCBI): domain Eukaryota; kingdom Viridiplantae; phylum Streptophyta; class Magnoliopsida; order Asparagales; family Orchidaceae; genus Dendrobium; species Dendrobium catenatum. The sequence goes on along the minus strand of NW_021319154.1, from coordinate 1,828,470 downwards.
AGATTTTGGAAGACCCAGCCCTTCAGCCACGCGCGTGGTAGATTATCATTTGCCCAGGTTCATCATAATTGATAAGTTGTACCTCGCACAGTTTCTTACACCAAAATTTATCCTCAGGACTCCTAAAGCCCTCTTGGAAATATTGTTCCAATCGTCGTTACCAGAAAATTTGAAATCAGAACCAGACCAATGTAATCTTGAGGCTTAATCAAACCTCTTCCAATACAGCAAGAACGAAGATGAGAATCAACCAGACCTTTAACCCGACAGCTTAAATTTTTTCTTGACGAGAATATGACTTTAACAGTGGTTACAGCGTAAATTTTTGTTTTATCTATCACCCTAATAAGTCATTAATTATCGACTCTAGGGTGAATAAAACAAGGAGATGAAGCAAGCCAAAAAAATAAATCTAATCCTCGAGGTCTCACTCTCCTCATCCACCTCCTCCTTGACGACTCCTAACGAGGTCCCTTCAGCCACCTTTCACAGGAGCCAACTTAGGCAGCATACAAGCCCAACTAGTATCCCCAACAGAAGAGCAAAACAAATATATATAGAGAGAAAAAGAGAGGTAATGGAAACAGGATTGCGTGTCAGAGACGAATGGGTTCAACGATTACCGCACGGGGAGACGATTGAAATGCGCCCAGAGTTCTTCCTCGAAGGACGGAGAGAGTGTCTCTGGGCAACCTGCGTCTTTGAGCCGGCAGAGCACCTCGTGATAGACCTCCAGTTTACGATATTTCCACTGCTTCTGCGAGGATTTCGCCGGCGAAACCCAGCCCCCAGAGCTCTCAACGTCGTCTTTCGCCATTGAACAGTCACGGCCCTCCGGAACGCAGAAAAAAAATAAAAGAAATCGCAGAAGGCGTGCAGGAAGGAGCAGAGAAAAGAACCGTTCGGCCAGTAAGAAGTCGCTTACAAAAAGGGGAGTGGTAAACAAGAAGATTGAAATAATAAACTAGCAAATGAAATGCCACCAGGATAAAAATTTGTCGGAGAGAGGCGAACCGAGAAGCCTGCAACAGAGGGCGACGACAGGCGTGGCGGAGGGGCAGTGAGTTTTGCGTGTCCCCTCTGGCCCGTTTATTTGACTTTTGACAAGGGTTTTTTTTTTTTAATATTAGGTGGATAATTGGATATTATCTAATCTGATTTTCCCTAAAAATCAATAATTAATAATTAATAAGAATAAAATAATTCGATATTTTCATCACGTAATATTTCTGCAATTTTTTTATACGCAACACTTTGAGGGTTTTGATAAATGATTAACTGATAAAAAATAACATATTATTAAAGGTTTGTTAGAAATGCTTTAGTTTTAAAGCATATAAGTTCATGTTATATTGATATGCTATCTAGAGAGGACTAAAAAGTCAAATCCATTATAAAAAAGTCTTATACTTTAACCTCAAGTACATAAAAAGTTAATAAAAATAATTTTTATATTATAATTTTGAGTAATTTGCAAGGAAATGACACTTATTTTATTTTAATAATCTCTTTTTGCATACATAGTCATACATAAATACAATTAAAATAATTATTATCTCATGCGAGAAAGAGAAATTTTAATCATCTTTATTATGAATGATATCTCAACATAATAAGAAAATAAAGTTAAGTGATCATAAGATATAAGATTTTTATGGTGAAAAAATACATAAACAATTATGAATTAGAAAAGGTTGTGATTCCCCAACTTGGAGAAAGTGTCAGAAAAAATGTAAAAAAAAAATATTACAAATATCCCTAATATTGGCACTAGAATAAAGCTAAGTATTAGAATAATTCACCTCCAAAATATGAAGACGGCAAGACCTAAAGTTGGTTAAAATGTGTCATAAAAATTTTTTGGAGACCATGGAATGTGGTTAGGTAGATCCTCCTCTTAAATTAAATGTGGAGTAAATAATAAGAGAATGCTAAAGGATCATGCAGGGCAAATTATTGGGTCAGGTGACCGAACGCAGAGATAGGTTCGGATAATAATAAAATATTATTTTAAAATTAGCGCAACTAAAGCGCAACTAAAGCGCAACTAAAGCGCAACTAAAGCGCAACCAAAGCGCAAGTCAAAAAGCGCAACTAAAGCGCAACCAAAGCGCAACTAAAGCGCAACCAAAGCGCAACTAAAGCGCAAGTCAAAAAGCGCAACTAAAGCGCAAGGTGACGCGGCAAATTTTTATTGGCTGTCCGAACTTATCTTTTGGCTCCGGTTACCTGACCCAATAATTTGCCGATCATGCAGATGATTGTAGTAGGTGAAGAGAACCTCCTAGAAGAGGTTGCAGTAAAATTCCAAGATGGTGGTGATATGATGTAGGAAGTTCCTGGAAGCTATTAGATATTGTTGGATTAATTGTCCCTTATGACATAAAGGCATATTTGAGATGGTACTTGAGAGTTATAAACGACTTTGTGGATAGCTAGGACGATCCTCTTTTTAGAGAGCGATGCAACACGTCTTGAAAGAATCTTTGATGCAGTATAGTAGATGTTTTAAATATCCCCTAAATTGGTGACAATGAAAATACGAAGGTATTGTTATGAAGGGTGGTTATGATATTCTCTCTCCTTAAATAAATAGGAGAGATTGATTAAATCTAGGTTATCATAATCTAAATTGCATGCTAAAAAAATAGTTTTCCTTCAATTATATTACATATGCATAAAATGGCTAATCATAGGATGTCCCTTTGTTATCATCTAACCATAGGTGCTATATTGCTTTTTCAAGTAAATATTGCCTTTAGCTTTTGGGTGAAGTTATTCATCCAATTTGATAATTTGTCATATTTTAAGTATCCCAACTTGGAAAATCATGCCAAGGCCTAAATTTAAATTTAGGCTTAATTAGAGAAAGTCTGTTCAAGTAAAACTGATCATAAGATATTATCTTAATCACAATTAGAGAAGTTAGAGTAACTAAAATTAGTCATCAGTTATCATTCATATATAGATCCCAAATTTTCATTTCATGAACTATGAGAAACTATAATAAGAAATTAGTCTTATGATAATATCAAGAAAAAATTCTTAAATAGTATGTATGTGTAATTGGATTTACTCATGCGGGTCACAAACTTAAGCTTAACCTCAAGAAAAGTCCTAAAATCTTAATGCATATACTATTAAAAAACTAGTTTAAATAAATTAATCTTGAAACTACAGTTGAAGCAGAAGTCCAAAGAGAAGTGTATTTTAAACAAATATTTAGATATCCTGAGAGTATATCTATGAAATATGTCATAATCAGGTATTTTGAGCTTCTTCACAAATATAACAAATTTTATGAATCATATAATACATCATTAAACAAAGTTAAATTTCTTGACAAGTCCTAAGAACCATCATAGGCACCATTGAATAAAGCTTGATTTCATATAAAGTCCAAAGAATCATCTTAGGTGTCATTTAACAAAGCTTTTTTTATATAATATGTCCTTGGTAAATACCTAGGCACCATTAAACAAAGCTTAATTTCATATTTGATTATAGAATATTATCTTAGGCATTAGTAGACCAAGAAACATATTTATTAGATTAACGCTTTATTTGGGAAAGCTTTCTTATTGATTCTTAAACCAATTTGTTAGTACAATTAAAAGTTGCTTCAATAAGCTATAAGAAAGCCGTCCCAAATGAAGCCTATATTTGATATTTCTATGATTTCTCAAATGCCTTCAAGTGATGCTTTGAGTCAGTGAAAATTCACCATTGAATTTTGATACACCCACTGAATATCAAAATATTACTAAAATTTAATGAAAATTAGGCATATAATTATATCACACGCACAAACCAAGTAGTGAAATACAGCAATGTAGGACACCAATATTTTTGTTTTAAATTATTCATGTCAAAAAATGCAATTTACTCTTGCATGAATTGAATAAATTGAATGATAAATGATTTTGAAATATGTGAAATTTAGCTTTTTCCCCTAATTTCATATATATAAGTCCAAAATTCCATGAATTTGACTCAGCACAATCCATATTAGGCTAAACTATATAAACTGGTGGAATAATGTGTCCATCCTACCGAGCAGCATTTTGGCATCTAATTAGATACCTAACATTACAGATACTTCTCCTGATTTGTCTATTAAAGACTAAGTAAGAGTAGCTTCAATTATGTTTTCTGAGAGTTCATTTGGGATCACTTTTATTTGTTATTTTTATTTTTAAGAAAATTTATTGTTTAGTATGTTTTTTTACAAGCTATTATTTTTATTTCAAAAAATCAAATTTTTTACAAGAAATAATCCAATTTTTTTAGATTTTATTATTTTAAAGATAGATATCATCTGACCATTGCTCCTGCTAAATTTGACCACCACCACAAATGATGTTGGACACCAATAATGTTGCTACTGGTGAGTATTACTGGATGTTATCAGTGACCACTTCTATCACAATCCAACCCGACCAGGACTTGTCCTATAGTGTTGAGTTGTGGGAGGCAAATCCCAAGATCTAGTTTTGAAAATTTTACAATTTTTTTTGTCAATATTCATTGAAATAAACTACCGACCACATAGCAACTAAATGTCCAAATACTAAAAATAAACTCATCCACCAGGTTTCTTTCATTTCATCAAAATAAATATCTACACCATAATACATGGCTACAGGCAAGAGCTACAAAACTTAAAATTTAACTAGTCATGACTTTACAAAAATCAAAATAGCAAATTACATATGACCTCAGATTTGATTCTGAACTCCTAGTCCACAATCTCCTTCCCCTTCTCAAATTCTGGAAATCATAATCAAAACCATAGTGAGCTACATCAGCTCATCAAGGTACACAAATCAATCTAAATTTTTAAATATCCTTTTATTAAATATTTTGTTGAATATTTAAAAGTAGTTAAATGCATTTTAAACAAATCACTATACTGAGAGATGTAATAAATGATAACAATTATTTCTTGATTTAAATAACAATATTGAATAAATAAGTAAATTGAAATTCATATCACATAATAGTTCATATCACATTTCCCGAATTCATACAAAATCTCAAAAAATTATAGCCTCTTATGACTTCCCGCAATTCCCTAGCACATACAAATAGAATTTAGAGAATTCTAGCCCACGTGTAGGTCAATCAACTCGGTCACATGTCTATAACAACCTATAATTAATCATATCATACATTATACTTTATATTAAATTTTATTTTTCAAGATATATCATTTCCTATAGCACTCTAAACCATATGAATAAATGATAAAGAGGCATCTTTACAATCTCGGGAGCTTTTTGATTTCTTTGAATCTTTTGACATATTTGATCTTCTTATTTTTTTTTTAATATTCTCTAATATTCTCTAAAGAGGCACATAGAGCTAGCTTTTAGTCACCATACTCACTTGAATCCCATTCAATTCGTGGCTCCTACCAAGAGATTATTTGTTTATAAGGTCAATTATCATTCATGAGTAAATTTGGATCTAAAATACATATACAATACTCAAAATTTATTTCTATATTTAACACAAATTTTATTCTTTACTTACATAATACTTACGCCTTACATTGCTAAAGAAAGTCATCGTAAATCTTACAAAGGCAAAACAGATAGCAACATAGCTCCCTAGGAAAATTCATCAATGGTAGTTAAAAGAAGAATATTTAAATAAATAATAAATTAAAATATTAAAATATAAATTAAGAATTTAAAATATTATACATTATAAAGAAATAATTGGTTTTGTGAGTCTGGAAGATGAACAATTATTACGTCCTCCGACCGGATGTAGAGGAGCGTCCGGTCAGAGGCCAAATCGCGCCAAAAAATGAGAAATACCGAGCAAATACCGAGCAATACCAAACAATAACGAGGAGTACCATCACGTGAAGACCCAATACCGAGTTATACCGAGCTATACCGAGCAATACCGAGTTATACAAAAGTTGTACCGAGTTTTTCCTAAAAAAACTCGGTACAACTCGGTATAACTCGGTATTGGTCTTCATAGAGCGGTATTCCTCGTTATTATCAAATAATATCTAGCAATACCTAGCAAATACCAAATTTTTTTGACGGAATTTTGCCTCCAATCGGACGTTCCTTTACGTACTTATACCGGACCTAATAAAAGTTCCTGGAAGACGCCAGAGTATCTTTAGGTGCCAATGGAACTTATCCAACACGTAAGACCCAGCTCACAAGTCACAAAACGCTTCTGCATTCAATATTATTAAAATAAAAAAGCCAAAAATCTTTAGAGAACCTGCAACTGCAGAGCCAATCTATGTGGCCCGCATATATATCTATAAAAATGACCCCATGGTCCCCATGTGATTGGCCATATTTGTGCGAAGCCTTGAAGGTGATTGACAACATGGGCATGATATATCCGCAGAGTTGTCACCCGCACCCATAATTATGAGTATGAGATAAGCTTTTTTAATCGAAATTCGGGCGCTCGTAGGGCACTGCTGGCCCACATGCTTGAGGCCCACAGCCCGTCCGCCGAATTCGAAGAGAGTAGACTTTCTCGATGAGTATACACCATCGCGGACCATTTTTAGTGTTAAGGGGACTCAGTGCGCCGTGCAACTGCATCAACTTATTTTTTGTTTGGATAATATGAAAGTCATATCAAATGAAGTCTAAGATTTGATTTGGGGCAACTTTCTTAATGTTCTCTAAAATAATTTTTCACGACAAAAAAAATTTTTTTAAGCTATTTTAGAAAGTAATAAAAAAAAGTTGTCCCAAATGAAGGGGATTATCATGGATCATGCATTTGATAGAGTGATTGAAAATTTTGTCAAAAATAATAAAAATGTCAATTAAAAAATCTATAAATTGATTCTCATTATGTACATGCAATGAATATTAAATTGGAGAGAATTCATTGACTTAAAGAATCGTAGAATTCTATTTAATGATCAACGTTAATGATCATTGCTAGCAACCAGCGGCGGATACAGCGTGGGGGCCATGGGGGCACCGGCTCCACTGATTTTGGGAATATGTAATAATTAATAGTAATTATGATACATTAATTATATATTAAATAAGCTTTTTTTATCTAATACGTTATATTCCTTCGCCAGTTCACCTTTCTCTATTCCACAGGTGCAGTCGGTCCCCGATGCACGATTCGCAAACTCGACCTGTATGGAGGAGGAGGCCGATTCCCGGCGTCGTCCGCCCATTCACCGTCGTCCTTCATCGCCGCCGGCTGCAGGTAATTGTTTTGTAAATATTTGAAATATATAGAAGGCTTCATTATTTGTCTCACAGAGGAAATTTTGTGAAGAAATATTGTTTTTTTTTTGGATGGGCTCTCGATCTCGGCAAATCCAGTGCGCTTTGAGGTAGCGTCATTATTTGTTATGTTCATCTTTTTTTTTCTCTCTCTTATTAACTGTCTGGTTTTCAATTTAGAAAAAAAAGGTTAGAAAATATTAGGAATGACCTTTCTTTATTAGATTTAAACGAGAATTTGACTTTTAATAGGACACAATGGAGAAAAAGGATTCATGTAGCCGACCCCACGTAGTGGGATAAAGGCTTGATGTTGTTGTTGTTGTTGTATTAACTGCGGGGTTTTCAATTTAGAAAAAAACTAATTTTGTTTTATAATATGATTGGGTTAATCTATGTATTGGGAACCTTAATAATCAATTTTCAGGTGAGGTCAGTGATTTAAATACTAAGAACTCATTTTTCCGGTTTAAAAAGCGCAATGGGAAATTTTAGATATCTTCATATTATAGAGCTCATGGCCAGAGAATATATAGAAGGCTTTAATTCGGCCTCTTTTCAGATTTATTTTTTTTGTGATACTGAGATTTTGTAATGTACATGTTCGCTCCTATGGATTATTTGTCTGTGTGTGGACAATGGTTTGTGTATTGTTATTTTTTATGGAGTTTGTTAAGTTATTTTTCTTTAAAGAAGAGTTTTTTTATAGATGATGTGCCGAGCCTATTTTATTTAGCAAATAAAATGTTTCTTGTGCTTTAATTAGATATGTCACATGCATGTTATTTTTTTCAATTAAATTCTACATACAATGCATCAGAGGGGATTTCATTATATGGTTTTTTTACTTCAATGTTTTGTGCCCCCACATGAACAAAATTCTGGCTCTGCCCCTGCCAGCAACCATTGTTGCCTAATCGTAATTGCACTACTGCCCTCGGTTATCTATCGTTGTTCCATCATCATCATTTGATTGTTGTCTCTCTATTGTTGCGATCTTCTACCAACTGACATTGACATCTATCTTTACCGAACTGTCTCTCGTTCTATAAATCAATCCTCATTATATACATGAAATGGATATTGAGTTGGAGAGAGCTCATAGTTTTAAAGAATATTAGAATTTTATCTAATGATCAACGATTGTTGCCTAATTGTGATTGCACGATTGCCCTCGGTTATTTATCGTAGTTCAATTATCATTGCTTAACTATTGTCTCTCAATTGTTGCCATCTTCAACTATTTGACATTGACATTTGAATTTTCCCGATTGCCATCTCCCAATGAACACACACGTCTGCATGTCATTGCATGATGTCCATCTCTCAATCACTGTCATCCAATATCAAGCAATGTCGACGGATATCAATGCCCAATTGTCTTCATCATTTGTTGTTGGCAATAACATTTGTCATGCCTCACTTCATAAAAATTTCAACTACTCTCATATAAGGCCAAACAAACAATCTAGAAATTATAATTATGCTTTCTCTAGTTTCTCTAGTTAGGTAACCAACTTACTTATATAAGTACAATAATAAACACTAGTGACGTTATTTTAATTGGATCAAGTCACATGAATTTTTTTTCTTTTTTAGAAATTTTCACATCAAAATTTGGGTATCTTATGATTCTTACACTCCTTTCTTTTATCTGACTGTGTGCTAGATTTTCGTATAAAATTAGAATGTTAAACTCTATATTCCTCTACCGTAAATTTTTGGGCATACAACAATAATTATAAGCATAAAGTTCTAAGATTAGTCAACGTATAAATATGAAAATTCTAAATATAACTATAACTCAATTTTAATAAAATATAACGGATGGAATCTAAAAAAATAAAAAATGATTAAAGATATGCAGTTTTACTTTTCAAATCTTGAAGAAATGGCACAAAACGATCTGAAAATGATCTTGAACAGTGCCGAGCAATGCAGAGTCCGAGAGAAGTGGTCAGGAGAGCAAAAATTGTGAAATGGGAGAGAGAGAGACGGGTTTGGGATAAAATAGAGCATTTTTCGACAGAATTCTCTTCGATAATTTCACCAAAAATTTAGTTAATAGAAGGTATTATTTATGTAGTGTAACATTGTTGCAATGCTCATGCATTAAGATATATTACTTGAAATCTGAAGCAAAATCTAAGATCTCAATTTCATTAGAGTCGATGCTTCAGAATAACAATCTAGCTTATGCTATTTGGAAAATGTAGAAATAGTTAGTTGTATACAATATATTAAATATATATCTTTTGATTCAATTTTAAGATAGGTCAATCTACTTCATGCTCAGCTCAATTTAATTTACAATTGAGCCAAGTTTGGATCATTAATTTTTAACCAAGGAAGAAAAAATAGATCTAAATTGAATAAATCTATATATGCAAGGACTTATATGACTGTTTATTTTTGGCAGGGAGTAAGGCTACATTTAACAACTTATTTGATCTGAACAAGCAAAATTCCATTAAAGCTTCTATGGCTGGAATGATTTTTAGTGAGTAATCACGAGTTAATGGTTAATAAATAACGTACATCAATGACTTAATGGAAATATAATGTGAGTGTTTATAATCAGAGTTAGTGGCCACAAATGACTCTTGTTGGGGACCCATAGTCTAGAGATGGTGATCGGAGGATCAAAATCACGATAGTAATCATAGGACTATAGTCAAGTAATAGTGTTCAGAAGATTTTAGTTGGGTGATAGCGGTCAACGGACTGTAGTCAAGTGATGGTGGTTTAAGAACCGTAGTTAGGTGACGGTGGTCGGAGGATTGTAGTCAAGTGATGGTGGTCTAAGAACCGTACTTAGGTGAAGATGGTCGGAGGACCATATTTATGATATAGTGATCCAAGGATCGTTATTTGGTGGCAATAGTTAGAGGGTTATAATTGGGTGATAACAAACACATGATAGAAATCAAACAATAATGGTTAGAGGATTAAAGTCTATTGATGGAGGTAGTAGGACAATAGTTGGATGATATTAATCAGAGGACCATAGACGGGTCGAAGAATTATAGTTCAATGATGTTGGTCAGATGACCGTAATTAGGTGACGATAGTTAGAGAGATATAATTCGGTGACATGGCCAGATAATCATAATCATGCAATGAAGGTCAAAGGATCATAGTTAGATGATGGTAGTCTTAAGAACGTAGTTCAACAACTACGTTTAGAGGATTGAAATTGGCAATGATGATCAGATGATTGTAATCGAGAAATGTTTATTAGAGAATCAAAGTTGGGTGAAAATGGTTGGAGGATCGTAGTTTGACAACAGAGGGTTTATGATAGTGGTTCAATGGTAATGATTGGGTAATGATCTGATGGTGGTAGTCAGGACGTGGTTCGACATTTCTACTTGGGTGGAGCTTCATGATTTTTAAAGATTCTAACCTCTCTTGAATCTCAATCCAATGTATATTTTTCCTACGTAGATAGTGGGGGTCTATTTATAAATTTTTTAGAATGACATGCTTCATAAATATAGCAAAAGTCTAGAACACTATATTAAATGACTCATATTAATTCCTTCAATTATAGATTGTTTTTCCAACCTTAGATACCATAATGATATTGAAATTAGACAATTTAGGGCTTGTTGGATTCACCTTGTCAAGACGCTCGATGTGATTATATGAATGCAATATTTGGATATCATTTTATCATACAAATTATGTTCCTTCTATTTATATTTATATACTTAATTTGAGCTTAGTTGCACTCGAATTGAATAATTTTTAATACTGATATGTTTGGCTAGTCGAGACATTTTGTTTAAGTATAAGTTTATTGAAATCACAATTCACATGATCCTAAATTTGATTTAGAAAATTTTTATGTATCGAAATCTTTAACTGACCAAACTAATTTTTGATGATGTATCAATAAAATTAAAAATTCATACATGTATGCCCTAGTTCCATTCTTGTAATATTACTTTTTTTTTTTTTTGCCTTTCCTACAACTCACTTGCTTTCTTCCCTCTTTATAATGCTTCACGAACTTTCCTTTGAATTCATTCTTTCTAGAAATGTAAAACAGGATAAGAACCAGGATAAGAATTATGCCATAATTTATTTTATATTTAAAAACATTTGATATAAATAAAACCAATGATTAATATATAGATTTCTTAAAAGGAGAAAATTAGCTTGGAGCCTTGGACTGCCATTTTTTGCATTTTGTTGGGTGTCTAAAAGCCTCTTTTCGCCAAGCATTATTCCTATAACAATTAACAAGCAAAAATCTTAGGCATTCATAAAAGGCTAAAATGAAGCCCAATTCTCTCACCAACTTGATTGAACCACTGCCCAATTAAGCATGACTTGTCCACTCAAAAATCAAGAAAACTAACAGCCATTTGGACACTATACGAATCTTGACTGGCACTAATCTAGCCTACAACTTACGTCGTCATGGGATCCTGTGCTTGGAGAAATTATTCTGAATGAACGCCGGACACAGCTCTATGTCCGGAGGTGAATAAGATGCAGCCACGTCAGCGGTACCGAGCAGTACCCAAGGAAGGGGTGATGTAATGCATTCTGATTGGTCTCCGGACGACTTTCAGCGTCTGCATAGAATAATTTTTTATGCTCGTTTGCAGTGTATCGTAGCTGTGTACCGGGTGACATTCTGCATTTTGATTCGCCTCCGAACAATCTGGTGTCCGCACAGAATAATTTCTCGCAATTTGGACACTATACAAACCTTGACTGACCCTAATCTAGCCTACAAACTTACCTCGTCATGAGGTCCTATGCTCGAACAAGCCAAAGAGGACATTGTATATGGATTGGCCACCAAAGGGCAAATTATTATTATATGCAGTGTCCGGATCATCCGGAGATGAATCCAGACGCGCTATGTCACCCAAATGCACCGGGGTCGAGGTTCTTGCCCCCACCAAAAAGGGGCATGCAAACATGCCCTTATCCAATTCATTTTCGTTGTTTTCGTTGTTTGCCTTAAAAATATTTCTATCGAGATAAATAAGAATTTATTCTCATTTTATGTAAGTATCAGTCGTTATCTTCATCAGATTTAGTAATGAGGTGATGAATATTTTTGATTTTTTTATTGATCTATTGGAGCAGCTCAGTATGTTGGCGTGTCAACCGAAGGGCGAATTGTCCAATCAAATTCAATATGAATTGTGGTGATTATGCGTTTACGATCATCTGCTTACATTTGGATGATTAACAATCAATAATCCATATGATATTTGGCTTTTATTGTGGCCAAACAAATTCATGGATTTATTGAATAGTTCATTTTGAGAAGTTTGATTAGATACTTCAATAGGAGGTTTTGAAATATGAGAAAATTATCGCTGGACTTATTAGATATTAAAAAAAAAAAAAAGGCTTAAGGTATTCTAAATGAAATTTTAATCATATGATGAGTCTCAAAGTTATTAGATTTATTTTTGTATTATTGTAATACAAAATTTCATTGATTTCTCATTTGTTATACTCATTTTAAATAAAAAATTAATGTCTTTGAAATTAATCATAATTCAAACTTTTCTTAGAACTTTGTTTCTAATTAGAATTATTTTTATGAATTTCTTGTAGGAAGTATGTAGTATATTTAATAATCATTAGCATTGCGTGTCACAACATTCCTAGTGATAGAGAGAGTGAGAGATTAATGTCTTACCTTTATACGAAGATCTAACATGAACATTGATAAAAGAGGAGTTGCAATGTACACCATAATTTTTATGTGAAAATCCTGAAAAAAAAAACTATGAGGTTTGTCCCAGTTGAAATGATTCCACCAAAGTTTGCCACCAGTTATAAATAATGTCATTGTCCGTGATTAGGAAAAATGTTGGTACAATATAGTAAACATATGAAAGTTTAATAATTGACTATGAAACCAATCGAACAGCACACAAAGAGGAAGATAAATTGACAATTTAAAAATTTCTTCAAAAAGTCTTCTAAATTAAAAATCAAATTCAGATTTCAAGTGGAAGTGTTTGAACAAACAATGTAGATCAACACACCACATAACTCAAAATAAGTACAAATTTTTTATTTTTGAATTTTGTAGAAAATAAATAATGTTTTTGATTTTTCTTTTTCTGATTTTTTCTTTTCAAAATAAATATGAATCACAATCAATCACAACAAACTTCTTTCACAAATATAACTACAATCAAGCCATCATAGTGAAAATAAAATTGCAAGGAAATAAAAGTACTAAAAGCAAATGTGAAAGTAAAGAGACACATACTAATTTTTATAGTAGTTCTATCAACTTGATCTATGTCCAATCCCCAAAGGTCCTCTTTTCGGGAATTCACTAACATAGTGACTAACCTTCAGACCACAACTAGGTGGAGAAGCATTTCTCCCTTTTCACAAGCGAAGAATGGACCTTTACAGACTCTTCACACCCGAAGAATCCCTCATTTCACCTCCTTGGTCCGGCGGAGTCATCATGTCCTCCTTTCACCTCCTCGGTTTGTTGGAGTCACTGAGCCGTCATTTCACCTCCTCGGTCCGGCGGAGTCTCCGAGTCACTACCCTCCTCGGCTAGCGGGCCTTTTGTACCAAAGGCTTTCCTTCATAGACACACCAACATAACTAGAGGACCTCAGGTGTATGTCAGGCAGAGAAACAATGTGAAAACCCCTCTCAAACTCTCTTGAATCCCTCAAAGATCTTCTCCCTCTGACACAACCTCACCATTTCTCTCCCTTGCTCAATACTCTCTCTCTATGCTCTTTCATAGGAAAAACATAAACCATTAACTACCCAAATGTTCTTTTAAAGTTGTAATTAAGGTTTATATAGAGGGCTTAAAAAAATCTTAGTTTTCAATTCTGACACTTCTGATCGTATAATACGATTAGTATATTGTCGTCATAGATTGTTTTGTACGATTATAAATTCTCCAATATAATTAGTTCAAACTAGATGTTGGGTCATACAGGATAAATCAAAGTTCATCCAAAAAATTCTCAGGTGGTTCATACTATATGATACATGATTATACAATACAATTTGTAATGATACAAATTCCATTTGATTCCTTAATCCCCATACTTAAATTAGTCAACATTAATTAAAGATCTTACAGTACGAAGAAGTTCATTCAATACAAAAAGTTCAATTTTAAATATCAAATTTGGATATTTTAAGTAAGTAGGATTCTACGGCTTGATTTATGAAATTCGATAATCGTCCTATACGATGTCTTATTCATATAGTATGATTAGTTATAATCAAATTTAATTTCTCTCATTTAATTAAATATTTTAATTAGTTTTTTTTAATAGATCATACAATATGATTAACAAAAAAAAAAAATTGCATCCCCTTTATGTGTGTGCATGATTGCTAAGCCAATATACACCTAACTACATACATTGACTCAAGAAAAATAAAATTATAGACACATTCAAAAAGTAACTGACTAACACAATATTTTCTTGAGCTCTGATTATTTGATGGTGTCTTGTGTATGTTGAACATGAAATATTAACATAATATAGAAAAAATATATGCAATGTATAAAGTATGAGAAAATAAAATAAATATCAAATAATATTTGTAATCATCAAAATACAAGTTGGGCTATATGTAACTTAATTTGTGTTATATGTTTGCAACAACATAAAATGTAAAACCCCCTCCAAAGCTGATTTTTTTTAGTGCAGTTAGTCCGTACGAACTGGCTTTAGTACGGGACGAACTGAAGAAAAATTGTGAAGAATCTGTCAATTTCGTCTGTACGAACTTGGAAGGGTCGGGACGATCCGTCTGGACGAAATTTGTCCAGAGAGCAAGTCGTCCGGACGCTATTTAATTTTGTCTGGACGAAATTCTGCCAGAGGGCAAATCGTCCCGGGACGAATTTTGGATCGTCCGGGACGATCAGTATTAATAAATATCCGATAGAGATATTTTGGATTCATTTGAAGAGAGAGAAAGAGAATTCAGGAGAGAGAGAAAGAGAAGGAAATAAAGGAAAAGATTGGTTTCGGAGGCCGCGGAGAGATTTTCGTCCGTCGCGTTGTTAGAAGATTTGTTCGTCTTGCAGTAAGGACTCCGAATCCTATTTCTGTTTTCGAAGATTTCGAGTTTTGATATTTCTGTGCTCAGATTTGTGTTTCCGTTACCGAAAAATGCGTATAATTTTGTATTGACGAAAGTTTTACCGCACAACTTTTGATATGTTCCTGAGATGCTTATTCTGCATGATTTGAGTATTTTTTGTAAAGTTTCTACCAGTTATTTTGAGTTCTGTGTGATTTTTATCGAATAGAAAATTATATGGTTGTTGAAAAATAGTGCTTCAGTACAAGTAAAGCTTTGTAATGTTGTTTTCTTCGATTTCTGGTAATTTGGTAAATTTCTGAATCTGTGATTTCTGTGTACATTCCGTGTACTGCCGTTATGCCGCCGATTTCTCGTACGACTTCTGATTTTTTTGAATTGATGATTTGAATGATTGTATATGCATACGAATGTGAATATATGATTGAATTATTGTTATTGTTACTGAAAGACAAGTAAAGACTGGTTGAACCGTTGGTTGTAGATGATACATGTACAGGATGGTGGGCCGACGGGCTTTCCTTTAAATAAAGGGTTTGGCGATATCCTCTACTGATCACGTGATTACCGAAGGGAGTTATAAGGAGATTACTGCGCCGACGGGCAAGAGTGACGACTCTTTTCACTGAGCCAACGGATTACTAACATCGATACTAACATTGAAAAACGTCTTAATAGCCAGTGATTGTACTTGTTAAGTAAGACTACTGTATTGTATTGCATGCGTATAGAACTGTTCTTATGATTTCTTGATGGATTTACTAATTTATTGAGATCGATTAATTTATTGATATAGAATTGATTTATCGATATTGAATGGATTTAACGGATTTACGGGTTTACAATTACTATACGATTTTATTGATATGGCATACGATACATGTCACTGAACATTGATAATGATACTGATATGGATATGGATATCGTATTGATTCATGGATGCCGATACCGATACCGATACCACTGATACATTGATTCATTGTATCGATCTTATAGCACGTGATACACCGAACAAGATACATGTGATACACCGAACAAGATACATGTGATATACCGAGCATGTGATTATTGATTTATTGATTTTTATATGATTTTATTGCATTGATTGATTTCAATTGTATTTAATGATTTTATTGATTTGATTTCATCTGTTCTTACGATGTATAGATTTGATCGTTTTATGTGATTCCATACCGATTGATATTATTGATCGAAATTAATTGTTTTACTGATCTGATTGATTCGATTTCACTGTTATAGCATAATCGTTCATGTCATCATTGGATTGTTATTGATATTGATACATACGCTGCTGTACTGATTGAGATACTGATCAAGTGATATGTGATTTACTGAACATGTGATATCAATTACTGGATTGCATATGATTTAATGAGAAAGTTATATTGAATAACTGATCGATTTGCAAGCGTATGTTTTGATATGATTCTATTACATTGACTGACTGATGTTATAGACTGATGTGATAGTTAAGACGACTATTAAAGAGATTAGATGATTTCTGATTTATTGAACTTTATGGATTTCTTCCTACTGTTTATTGATTCTTCTACTGTGGATTTAGGAGTTTACTATTTCTTATTGATACTGTTTACGCATTGACTATTGTTATTGTATCGATTACTATTCATGCATTGATTTCCGTATCTGCATTGATTCACTGACCATGTGTAACTGACTGCTATGATTTGACTGATTTACATGCATATTGCTTCTGTGCCGTGCTTTGATTTCAATTGTAGGCTTTGGTGACCTGCTGGGCTATTTAAGCTCATTATATGTGGTTAACAATTTCAGGTCAGAGCAAGAGAGCAGGTATGGTGGTTGATCAAGACTGTCAGACGAATCTTTTCACTATGGATGCCTGGGGCGTCACATAAACTATATGTAACTTAATTTGTGTTGCAATTTAGAAGAGCCCATGGCATAGAATAAATATGATTTGTTATATGTTTGGTTGTACTCCTTTGATGAGAGGGTAATAGAGACCAAGATGTCCAACATAAATTCTTGTGCTGATGTTACAATTCAAATTTAATGACAATACCGTGTGTTAGTCTTATGGGCAATTATATTTGTTGACATTGTTGGTGATGGAAGTGAAGTCAATGGGTGTCGATATAAATACATGATAATGTGTATATGATTGTGCTTAAATACCTGTGGTTGGATGACCACAGTTGGGTTACAATTGTTGGAGGATCATAGTCGGGCGACAAAGCTTTAAGGACTGTAGTTATGTAACAAAGTTTGGAGGATCATATTTGGACGATGGTGGTCGGAAATATTATAATCTGGTGACGACGGTTAAAAGGACCATGGTCAAGTGACAAAGGTTAGAGAACAATAGTCAAGTGATGATGGTTAGATGACTATAGTCCGACGATGGTGGTCAGAGGACTATAGCTGGGTTACGGTGGTCAAAGGACCTTGGTCGAGTTGTGGTAGTCGAAGGACCATATTCACACGATTGTGTTTAGAGGACCATTGTCAGGTGATGGTGGTTGGAGGACTTGGTTAAACAATAGTGGTTGGAGGATCATGATCAAGTGATGGTGGTTGGTGGTTCATAGTCAAGTGATAGTGATTGGTGGACTGTTGTTTAGTAATGTTAGTCGAGAGATCATAGTCGGGTGACAATGATCCGAGGAATATATTCATACAACTATGATCGTAGGACTAAAGTCAAATGATGGTGGTCGAATGACCATAGTAAGGTGGTATAAGTCAAAGAACTGTAATCAAGCGATGGAGATCAAGAGTATATTAGCAAAGTGATAATGGTCAGAAGACTGTAGTGAGGAAACGGTGGGGGTGGGCCATTATCGGGTGACATTTTTTGGTGGAAATGGTTTGATGGCGAGGATTTGGCTATGGTCACTTGCTGCCAATTAGATGGCGATTCAACAATAGCGATTTAATGATGGGCTAGTGATCATGTATGGGAAGAGCTTTTGGATTTTGCAAGTCTCTTAGCTATATTGAATCTCAAGCCAACTTCTAAACTCCCTCTCTCTTCCCCATGTCAATAATGAGGATTTATTTATAGATTTTTTTAAGTGAAAAGCCTCACAAATATACCAAAAATTTGAAACACTTCATCATACAACCTGTATTAGTTTCATCGACCATATACTATTCATTTACTATTTAAGTGCCTTTGTGATGTTAGACTTTGATAATTTTAGGCTCGTTGGACTATAAGCATGAAAGATTTGGAGATTGTTTAATCCTCCAATTAGTGCCTTAGTGATTCTAATTATACTTTAAGTGCTTAATTTGAGCTCATTTGTAGTTGTCTCTGATCACTTTTGGTGTCATTGGATTCGTCTTGTCAAGACATTCAGTTATGCAATAAATTTGTTCGAATTAGAGTTTGGTTTGTCTTAAATTTAATTCCAAAATTTTCTTATTTATATCTGCCACAATATTAGTGTTGTTGCAGTGAATCTTTTTGGATATGTAATTTTTGTTCCCCTACATTGGATGATGAATTTCATGTGATCCAAAAATATATATTCACCCTTCGAAAAATTTTGCAAGCATGAAATTAGTATTTTGGGAAAACTATTAGGTACCATCACTCTTTAAACTTCAATGTGAACATCTCATTGGGCCTCGAACAATATAAAATGTCTTCAATCATAATTTCAGCTTTCCTTGAAATCAGTGCATCGATTGGAGCAAAAAAAAATTAAAAATTATTATTATTTTTTAAATTTACTCAAAATTCATTGTAGAATCTCCATCCAAAATTGTCAAAATTGCATCAAAATGGACATAAATGACTTGATAATATAAGACTATATATTTATTTTACATATATGATTTTATTTTAAAATTGCTAGATTATGATTTCAACTCTTATTTTAAACAAGTTAAAAATTATTGTCTTATAAAATAAATTATTTGCTTAAAAAAATTGTCACATAGGATGTCTCTCATGAAACTGCCAAAAATATTTATTTTAGTAAAGAATTATTAAGTACTTTGATTAGATATATAAATGCCCCTAAATTTTATCCTGAGAGTAATTTATTTATTACTATGGAACTTCCAGCTTAACTTCTTGGTTGGTCATGCATCTACTATTTAAGGAGACTGAGTCTATACATATAGCCATTTCAGTAAACTCCATCCTTTAATAAATAATAAATATTAATGATATTAATCCAAAGCAATATGAAATAGCCTTCCTCCTCCTTAGTGCCAGCATGTTGAAAAGAATACAAATCAGTTTTTAAATATTTTTATTATGTTGGAGTATATAGGTGAAAAGGTTAGAGTTAGATGATTTGGTCACTTAAAATTTTGATCTCCTAATGATTCTATTAGGAGAGAAGATGTATTAGATCCGGCTATTGTTAAGAAGGTAGAGGTAGATCTAAAAAGATTTAGGATTATTTGGTTGGCTATAAAGGGAATGCAATGTAAAATAAATACTTTGAAGTTGTTTGGATGAGTGTAAAGTAAATGCAAGTGAATATTTTTATTTTGTTTGGTTTAAAGTAAAATGAATCTAGTGTAAATTTCAAAGATAGTAGTGGACTACAAGTGGCGATTTGAATCTTAATAGATTTAATGATGATTTGACTCTTAATAGAACACAATAAAGAAAAAGAATTCATGTAAGAAAAAAGCCGACCCCACATAGTGGGAATGAGGCTTTTTGTTGTTGTTGTTTTATATCATTTTAAAACATTTTTGTAGTATTTGAACACGTAATGTATTGATCAACAAAATTTGAGGACCTTACAAAAGATTTATGTATTCTATAAGAATCATGGATCACTTAAATTCAAGCACAAGTAATGTTGCGTTATGGAGTATTCGTGACGATAGAGAAATATAAAGTTTTACGTCTTAGCATTGTACGAAAATCTGGTAAGCAATTAGATAAGAGAGAGGGTGTGTAACATTTATAAGACACCAAGATTTTTACGTGAAAAATCCCTGAAAAGGGGGAAAAACCATGGGGCCCAGCCCAGTTTGAATGAATCCACTAGTATTGCAGTTGATTACAAATGAGGTCCTTTCTCAGGGGAAGACCTTAGCTTGATGTACATCTTATAAAGTACATGACATGGTGAGAATATAAAACATAACTGTTGATGTGCTTGTTTGGTCAGAAGGATTGTAGTCGGTGTGCGACGTAAGTCGGAAGGACTGTAGTCAATCGGCAGGCGACAGAGGTCGGAAGGACTGTAGTCGGCGGGCAACGTTAGCTTGAAGGACCAAAATTGACACCTCTAAGAAAGATGTTGATACAATATAGTAGACATGAAAGTTCAATAATTGACTATGAAACCAATCAAATGACACATCAAGAGGAAGGTGAATTGATGATTTAAAAATTTCTAAAAAAAAAATTATATTAAAATCAAATCAAATTTCAAGCTGAAGCGTTTTAACAAACAATATGGATCAACTCACCACACAACTCAAAATGAGTACAAATGGTTTATTTTTGAATTTTATAGAAAATAAATAATGTTTTTGGTTTTTTTTTTCTTTTCTTTTAAAATTTGTTCAAATTAGAATTTGGGTTGTCTTAAATTTAATTCCAAAAATTTCCTATTTATATTTGCTCCAATATTAGCGTTGTTCAAGTGAATCGTTTGGATATGTAATATTTGTCCCCTAACGTACGTTGGATGCTGAATTTCATGTCAACCAAAAATATACATTCACCTTCAAAATATTTTGCAAGCATGAAATTACTACTTTGGAAAAATTATTATGTAGGATCACTCTTTAAACTTCAATGTGAACATCTCATTGGGCCTTGAACAAGATAAAATCTCTTCAATCATAATTTCAGCTTTCCTTCAAATTAGTGCACCCATTGGAGGCTTGGAGCACAAATTTTTTAAAAAATTTTACTCTGAATTTTTTAAATTTACTCAAAATTCATTGTAGAAGCACCATCCAAAAAGTGTACCAAGAATGTTGAAAAAGGTTGAGCAGGAATCTCAAAAATGACATAAATGACTTGATAATATAAGACTACATATTTATTTTACCTAGAACAAATTTTAAGAAGTATGACCAAAGTTTGAATTATGTGAATGAGCAAAATTTTATAAAAATTTTAAAAAATTTTAAAAGAAGCAAACTAGCCAATCTATTTAGTGTTTTTCATTGAAAATGTCAAATAGTTTGGCTAATTCTAAAAAAAGCCAAACTATTTGGTGTTTTCTATAATTTCCTAAATTTTTTTTAAAAAATAACGCATTTAATTTCCTAAAATTAAAATAATTGTCAATTAATTAATTAATTAATTAATTCAAAAAAACTAATGACCCGTTAAGCGGTCGATTAGTTAATATGAGAACTTATGGTATATTAACCTAGTTTTAATTTTTTTAAGTGTTCTTAATCAGCTAATGTCATTGCTAATGATGCTTAGTGAAAATGTGGGTATTCAATAAAATTAGCCAAATAATTTGCCTAATTCTATAGAATTAGCCAAACTATTTGGTGTATTTATAATTAGTCAAATAGTTTGACTTTTTTAGAATTAGTCAAACTATTTGACGTTTTCAATGAAAAACTCTAAATAGTTTGGCTAGTTTGCTTCTTTTTAAATTTTTATAAAATTTTGCTCTTTCATATAATTTAAACTTTGGCCATGCTTCTTCTTAAAATTTATTCTTTTACCTATATGTTTTTTTTTTAATTGCTAGATATTGATTTCAACTCTTATTTCATACAAGTTAAAAATCATTGTCTTATAAAATAAAGTATTTGCTTAAAAAATTGTCACATAGGATGTCTATCCTGAAACTGCCAAAAATATTTATTGTAGTAAAGAATTATAAACTACTTTGTTTAAATAAAAGCCCCTAAATTTTATCATGAGAATAGTTTATTTATTACTATGAAACTTCCAGCTTAACTTCTTGGTTGGTCATCTACTATTCAAGAAGACTGAGCCCACAAATATAGCCAATTCAGTAAAATTCATCCTTTAATAAATAATAAATATTAATGATATTAATCCAAAGCAATATGAAATAGGCTTCCTCCTCCTTAGTGGCAGCATGTTGAAAAGAATACAAATCAGTTTTTAAATATTTTCATCATGTTGGAGTATATAGGTGAAAAGGTTAGAGTAGGTTCAATGACAAATTATATTAGACTCGTTTTAGATTATTCGTTCACTTAAAATTTTCGCCTCCTAATGACTATATTAGGAGAGTAGATGTATTAGATCCGGCTATTGTTAAGAAGATAGAGGTAGACTAAAAAGATTTAAGATTATTTTGTTGGCTAAAAAGGGAATGCAGGTAAAAATAATACTTTGGAGTAAGCAGCGAGGCTGCAAGCGTCGTGGATGGCCAAGGTTGGTTGGCCCTTTTCTTTCGATTTTGTTTTTCCCATTGGATGCTCCCGTCCTGGCAACCCGAAGCTGATCTTAGTCACGTCTTTCGACTCTCACTCATATTGGTATTTTCTATGTTTTTTGTTGTTCTTCTGGTAAGCTTTTGAAGTGGCCCATTATGGGGTCTTCTTTTGTAACCTTCCTCTATTAATGCATTTGTTTTTATATTAAAAAAAAAATACTTTGGAGTTGTTTGGATGAGTGTAAGTAAATGCAAGCGAATGTTTTTATTTTGTTGGGTTTGAAGTAAAATGAATTTAGTGTAAAGTCCAAAAATGACGGCGGAGGTAAGTGGCGATTTGTCTGCAAGTGGTGATTTGTCTCTTAATAGATTTAATGAAGATTTGACTATTAAAAGAAAAAGGATTCACGTTATAAAAAAAACCCAACCCCATATAGTGGGATAGAGGCTTTTTATTGTTGTTAGTTTTCATCATTTTAAAACATTTTTGTAGTACTTGAACATGTAATGTATTGATCGACAAAAAAATATAGAAACCTTACAAAAGATTTATGCATTCTACAAGAATCATGGAGCACATAAATTCAAGCACAGACAAAAAATTGCTAGGTAGAAAATTGTACGAAGAAAAGTGCATAAATGTTCCTCTTCTTGGTCTCATCAAAATGCTATCAACTAAACTTTTAATTAACAAGATAATTAATAGGAATTCAAACAACTTTTCATTTCTAGAAATGAAACACTTAGTTAAAAAATAGTAAACATTTTGAAACATTATTAATTAACTCCATTAATTATTAAATTTACTTTATATTATGACAATGATAGACTTTATCACATAATTTTAACCAAGCTATTTGTCTATGCTACGAAGGGTTATGAAGAATTCATTTATAAATTTTATCTTCTTCAGATCGTTAGTGTGAGATTTCGCCCCAATTTTTAATCGGTGGCAACAAACATTGAGAGAAATCTTCCAGGATTATTTGATATGTCTAATGTTGTTTGTTAAAGTTTTATTTGATGATGTTAACCTGAGTGAAATATATTAAGAGAAATTCACTACGGATGTTCAAACAAATTGATTTTGCTTGTCATAGTATGGCTTGATAGTGTTAAATTTTGTAGAAGAGATATCCATCAAGAACGTTTGATCTATCTGATATTTTTTATATCGGAGCATTGCTCCATGACGTTGAATTAAATTTTTTTTTTTTTTTGATCAATTGAGAGTAGAGAAATGTCATGTGTATCTCAAATCAAAAGTGAAATTTGACCTCTTTATAGATCATTACTACCATTTAGAGGTCATGATTATATCCTTGCTTGAGGAGTATAAGTGAATGTGTAGATTTTAAAGTTCACTCAAGACTTTCTTGAATTTTTTTATATTTACTAAGAAATTTAAGAAAGATTGATCTCTTATTAATTAGGTTATATATAGCTAATATATTAACATGAGTATCTTTTCAACATTACGACCAAGGTTGCCCACACTCCTGATTTGTTTATCATGAAATTGAAATAATAATGAATGATAGTAGAAATGAGTTTTCTCTTTACAACTATGCCTAGGATATTATCCATAAGATGATATTCAAGTTAGTCCCTAATCTTGAATTGCTTCTTTCATAATTAAAATAAGTGGTAGATGGCAAAGGTATTGCCCTGCTACAACTGTGTCTAGGATGCTAACGTGAACAACTTTTTGAGGTCATACTAAGGGTTGCCCCTAGCTAAGAATTATTTCATGCAGACGACACCAATTGTTGTACCTGAATATTCATGACGGTAGAGAGAAATAGAGATTAATTTCTTAGATTTGTACGAAGATCTAGCACGCATATAGATGAACGTAGAGCTGTAAGAAATATCAAATTTTTTTTAGGAAATCCTAGAAAGAGAAAAATCAAGGGGCTTGGCCCAACTGAAATGATTGTATTAGTGGTTTCCATTTGTTATAAACAATATCTCTTCATGGGAAGGGTATTGATACAATATTATATATATAAACAATACACAATGAATTCCATCATGCAAGTTGGAAGAATCCTATGATATAGGACAAAGATAATTTATTGTATGGTTGTACTCTATAGAATAAGAAGTCCAACATTAATTCAAATGTTGATGTCAACAGTTAGAGTTGATATGTCAATGCATGTGCATTGTCTTTATGAGAGTGACATGCATTGACATTATTTGTGATTGTAGGTGATGAAGTTAGTGAGTGTTTGTGTTGCTAGAAGATAATGGTTAGAGGGTCATAGTCATACAACAATGATCTGTTGATTGTAATTGGGCGATGGGGGTCGGAGGACTATAGACATGTGATGAAGGTCAGGGGATTGTAAGCAAGCGACAATGGTTGGATGATGGTAGTTGGGTGATGGTGATTGCAAGAACCATTGTTTGGCAATGGTGGTCAAAAGACTTATGGTTAGGCTATGGAAGTTAATAGATCATAATCGGGTTATGTTGGTCTAAGGATCATTATTAGGCAGCGATGGTCAAATAATAGTAGTGAGGATCATAATAAGGAGACTATGGTTAAGTAATGGTGGTTGGTTGTATATGGTTGAGCGATATTGATTGATGGATCATACTCAAACAATGGTGGATGAAGTTTTGATTTGCCTCACTCCATTGGATTGTGACCTTTTTCTAAAATTATGTAAAAATCTTAGAATAAGCTATCAGCTCATTAGGTTAGTGGAACCTATAACTACAATCTAGTTGTATATGGTTGAGCGATATTGATTGATGGATCATACTCAAACAATGGTGGATGAAGTTTTGATTTGCCTCACTCCATTGGATTGTGACCTTTTTCTAAAATTATGTAAAAATCTTAGAATAAGCTATCAGCTCATTAGGTTAGTGGCTTTCGGAGACCCACACTATGCAAGATAGTGAAAATAGTATGCATATGATCATTTAATCAACATTAGTATAAACAAATAACATGTAAAAGCAAATAACAATCAAAATGAGCAATATCTTATTATACTGTTTTCACTATATATAGTTCTATACTTCTATTAAAACAAAATGGGAATGAAAAAGGGTCATTTAAATTATAGAGAGTTGATTAGGATATTTATAATAAAATATGTAAAGGATAAAATGATAATTATGATAATTGTTTAATTTTAAATAAGAAGTTTATATAAATCTTTTTATATATTCAAATCTAGGGATAACAAAATTATTAAAAATATTTATAAATTATCTAAACATGACTGGAATGCTCTGGAAAAATTTAATTGCATAACGAGCATCTAATGTCCCAAAAAATTCACTTGTACCAACATGTGTCAATTTCTTAAATAATTGTAAATAAATAAGAAACTCTTAATTTGTTTTCATATCTACTCTACCCATAAAATTATAGAAAACTTTTTAATAATTAGAGTATAATAATATCTATGATATGGAAATGACGGTTTATAAATTGGATTTATAATGACTCTTGAAAAATTATTTAACTATGATAGGCCAAAATATGTCTTATAGAAATTTAAAGATTTTGTCTTTGTTTATTAGCCAAACAGTCATAACTTTTTTCAAATATTAAAATAAATTAAAATGTATTTTAAAAAGTATTTTAGAGCGTCTTATCAATCAAACTTATAAGAGTTGTGGTTATTTTCATGATCAGAATTGAACATCTAGCTATTACACCGTAGTCGTGAGGAGGTGGTCAAAAGGATCATAATCAAGCGGCGATCATCAAAGAATCGTACCCAAGCAATGGTAGTGGTGGACTATTGTTAGATGGTAGTGGTTCGATGACATTGATTAAGCTATGGCCTGAAGGCGGCAGTCGGTAAATGGTTTGATAACAACCATCCAATGGTGGTATGACAACAACAGTCTAATGCTATTTCAACGTGCTTGCGTGGAGCTCCAAGAATCTTCAAATATTTGAGTTCTCTTAAATCTTAAGCACATGTCCAATCTCTCTCTCTCTCTCTCTCTCTCTCTCTCTTTCTCTCTCTCTCTCTCTAATATAGATAGAGAGAGCGTATTTATAGATTTTTAAAGTAATATGCCCCATAAATGTTGACAAAATCTGCAACACACCATCAGATGATTCATATTAAATCTTATGATCATATTCCGTTCTTTCAACATTTAAATGCCTCAGTGATGTTGAAATTGGATAATTTTTTGCTCGTTCGAGTGGTCTCACCGAGATGCTCAATTTTACAATAAACATACAATATTTGAATATTATTTTGTCCTCCAATTAGTGTCCGAAAGTTTTCAATTATGCTTCAAGTACTTTATTTTGGCTCATTTGGAATTGCGTTTGATCAATTTTGGCATTGTTGGGTTCATCTTGTTGAGACATTGAGTTTGACTAAAAGTTTGTTGAAATTAGAGTTTAGATGACCGTGAAATTAATTTTAATAATTTTTTTCATTTAAATATTAACTTAAAATTTAAGTTAATCAAGTAAATTTTTTAAAGATGTAATAATTAGAATGTTTTCTTGATTGTGTCCGGCTCAGTTCAATTTGATAAAAAAACACATCAGAACAGAATTTCTTATCTTACTGCACTTAATGCAAATTGATCACTTCTTATGAGAGGCACCATAAAAATGATAAAATTTGCATTCTTTCAATTTTTATATTATGTATGAGAGAAATGTTATATACGTGAAAATAACGTGGCAATAACAAATCTTTTTATGACATACAATATAAGAATTATTTTATTGATATTTTGAATTGAGGAATACAAATATTATTCATTATTAAAAATTAATTAATTTAACAGATATGTTTCTACTTAACTCCATTAGAATTTCTTGTCATGGACTTATTGGCTAGCATTTGCCCAATTAGCGCTTTGAGCCCATTTCAATCAGCAATGGGCCCATTTCAGTCAGCAATGGGCGGAAACAACCCATTATGCCCAAGTATTAGATTTCCTCTGAATACCTCATAAAAAATAGTCCTGGTATGCAGCATATTCAAATTAAA
Source organism: Dendrobium catenatum (assembly GCF_001605985.2). Lineage (NCBI taxonomy): Eukaryota > Viridiplantae > Streptophyta > Magnoliopsida > Asparagales > Orchidaceae > Dendrobium > Dendrobium catenatum. The sequence continues at coordinate 1,800,786 of NW_021319154.1, read as the reverse complement.
AATTTTCGAAATTAAATATGAAATCATCCAAATTAAGATCTCAGCAAACTTATATTCAAACTGAACATCTCAACCAATCGAACTCAATGACACAAAAATTGGTCCAACCCAAGCCAAAATGGGCACAAATGAAAGGCTTAAAATATATTTAAAAGATTTAGAGAACGTCTCAACCAGTCGAACTCAATGACACTAAAATTGGTCAAACCCAAGGAAAAATGGGCTTAAATGAAAGGCTTAAAGCATATTTGAAACCTTCATAGCATTAATTGGAAGATCAAATGGCATCCAAAAATTGCATTCTTATAATCGAATTGAGCGGCTCGACGATATGAATCCAACGACAACAATATCACTTAATTTTGTCATCATTAAGGCACTCAAATACCGAATGAACGATATATGATTGAAGGAATCAATACAGACAGTCCGATAGAGCACTGTGAATTTGTTCTAGATCTTCTTCATTTGTAAGGGCATAGGACTCTAAAAAATCTACAAATAGGCTCTTGCTTCCCACATGAAAGAGGCTTAGACTTAGGGGCTTGGACCTTAGGCTAGAGATTCAAGAAAGCTCTAAGACATGAACCCTCATCATTTGGCCACTGCCACTAGATATTCACAAATCGATCATCATCATAAGTCCACCCGGCTGCCTCCAATGGACCTCAACCAAGCTGTCATCACTAGATCTCTGCTCAACAATCATCGTGGAACCTCCATTTGACTACCACCATCGGGTCTCTACATGACTACGGTCCCTCTAAGCTCCATCGCCCAACTACAGTTCTCCTGGCCTCCATAGTCTAACTATTATAATCCTATGGACCTTTATCACCTGGCTACGTTCCCACTGACTCCCGTCGCCCATTCACTACAGTTCTTCTGACCACTGGCCATCACCTGACTACGGTTCTTCGACCTCAGTTGCCCGACAACGATCCTTCAAACCTCCGTCACCTAGCTATGGTTCCTTAAAACACCATTTTCCCAGTAACAATCCCACAAACCTTAGTCACCTGACTATGACCCATCTGACCACCATTGCCTAACTACAATCCCTCCTCCATTTGTCACTCGCTAACTATGAGCATTTGACCACCATCGCTCGATAATAATCCCTCTGACTATTGTCAACCAACTACAATCCTTAAATCACCATAGCCAAACTACCTCCGACCACAATTGGCCAACGACCCCAGTCTCTCTAACTACTATCACACGACAACAATCTTTCTAACCTCTGTCACCCGACAATGATCCATCTAACCACTGTCACCCGCCAACAATATTTCTAACCTCTATCGCTCAATAAGGCCCCTCTAACCTCCGTCACAAAACTAACCACAGTCTTTTGATTGCAGTTGCTCAACTATAGTCCTTCTAACCTTTATCACCCAACTACGGTCGGCCAACTACGGTTTCTTGGACCATCGTCGATTGCCAACAATCCTGCGAACCTTAATTATTTGACTATGGTCCCTTTGACAATATGCTCTATATGATATATATTTGTTTATTAAGCCAATGCCATCCCCCGTGGAAAGGCTTCCTTTGTATCCAACAATAGACATTACGGAAATCATTTTAGTTGGGCCATGCCTGTGATTTTTTTTCTCTTTTTAGGATTTTCTATGTAAAAATTTTGGAGTCTTCCAAGACTTTTGTAGCTCCCTCTTTTATCTATATGTGTATTTGATCTTCATTCAAAGCTAATATGTTAAGATCTTTATCTCTCAAGCAATGTGAATGTTCAGACATGCAACACCTCTTATTATATTATTTTTATTATTGTTGTTGTTGTTATTATTATTATTATTATCATAGAATATTTAAATAAAAAATAAAAAAAAGATCAAGAAAAAAGATTAAGATGAAATATTCCAATCAAACAAGAGGTGCCCACAAAAGTTAAAAGAAGCAAAGTGAAAAGAGATGTTAAGGAATTCATAAAAAGTTTAATGACTTCTTTTAGAGGGTCAAAGCAGTAGTAGATTGATTAGATTAGGCATGGAATGGTTGTCTCATAATACATTATAGTCTTATTTTTTCAGAAGTGGATCCCTTGAGGGAGAATTAGGATAAGGATTTACAATATCTCAATGGATGATAATCAGGGTATATATCTTACAGTTCAAGAAGAGATGTTCTATAAAAGAAAAAAGCAGATGAGAGTAATGGCTCAAGAAATATAAATTTATATTTCCGTCATAACTCAAGAAATTTGCGTGGATTTGACTCACAATATTCTAGAAGTGTGAATACCTTACACCTTAACCAAATAAGAAAGTATGACTTTGACTTAAAATTTCATATAGTGTGAGAGTCCTCCTTAAGTCTAATGTAAGAATATTATTCTGCCCATTGAAAATATGTTCACATAAGAACTTACAACCCAAATATGGGAGATTAGGATGCTTGATGATTTAGCTTACATCCCATGGACTAAGCAAAGCCATTAAACTCCATACACAGAATTTAAAAAATGGCATTAATGTCTTTGTTGTGGAAGATAGATTGATCGATAAAAAAGAAAAAGCTCTAATGATATTTCCTTATAAGCAAAATGTCCTAAACTATATATGAGAGTCTTAATATAAATTATTATTGCATTTTTTAGCCTAATGAACATTTAGACATATCTCAACCTTATAACTTGATGATATGTTGTTAGATAAACTCCAATTAGTGAGAGGATGCTCTATGAACTGATGAAAGTGGGTCATCAGGCCAAAACAAAGGATGTTTCAACGCTCATTCTATCATACACAGTTAGTTTAAGCATTAAAGCTATTAATTTTTTTTACTTGATTAGAGAGAAAGAAAGGCCAAAGATAGTTTAGGTAATAAAGAGTCATATGATTCTAATGGTTGTAGCTTGTTTATTAGACTTAATCCTATTCTTGCCTCAATAAAAAAATAACTCTTTTTTTTTTTCAAAAATAAGAACTCGTTCTATGTGCTTTAGATGGTTTGGTCACATAAAACAACAGATTTCCAATGACTCGATTAGAAAAATAGATGTATTAGATTTGAGTTATGTTAAGAAAGGTAGAGGTAGACCTGAAACGACTTGGTTAGATAATATTAGAAATGACCTTTATTTATTAGATTTAAATGAGAATTTAATTCTTAGCATGACATAATGGAGAAAAAAAATTCATGTAGCCGACCCCACATAGTGGGATAAAGATTTGTTGTTGATGTTGGATAGTTGAGAGCCAAAAGTCTGAAATTAAATAAATTAAAGAACTCGGTTAAAATCGACTAATCATAGAACAACATAAGATATGCTAAAAGTGGTCAAAGATCTAAAAGATAAACAACAAAATTATATGATGTAAAGAAGGCAAAATCAAGTTTAAAGTGCAAGAAAATTAAACTTTGAATAAAAATGTAGCAATGTTGAGCCATCAAGAGTCAACCCACAGTGCCAACAAAGGAGAAGCTTTTTACTAGGGTTTTATTTGGGACGACTTTTTTATTGCTTCTTAAAGCGGCTTCCTAGTATAAAAATTTTAACTTTTGTATTAAAAAGCTATTTTAAAAAGCAGTAAGTAAGCAGTCCCAAACGAAGCCTAGATCTAATTGCAGATGAATGTAATAAGCCTAAGGTGTGATAGGAAGATGAAGTACGCCATTAAAGGAGACTAGCTAGCACCAAGCTTCCATAATTCATCAGTGTCAATAAAATTCTTATAATTGAGAGTACCAAAATCTAATAAAAAAACAATTGTAAAGAGGATTATATTAAAATTTTGTTTGGGACAGTTTTCTTACTGTTTTTTAAAACAGCTTTCATGAAAATTATCCAAACAAAAATAATTATGATAAATCTCAGCCGACATAATCAGCCACCTTAATTATAGAAAAATATATATACCACCAAATTTAAGAATAATAGGCAGCAATAATACTATGAGTAACAACCATAAACCACCAATAATAACAACATAGAATAGTACTAAAAAGCGCAAAAGCTATTATCAGTTGATCTCATGATTTCTTCCCTGAATTTATGTTTCATCTAAGCTGGAATCCCATTCCATGAATAACAGTGGAAAAATTCTACCATTCCTACACTTTCTAATGCTAAGACTTCGTTTGAGACAACTTCTTTGCTGCTTTTTAAAACGGTTTTTTAGTACAAAAATTTCTGCTAGTACAAAAATTTCTTGAATTATAAATTTTTATACTAAAAAAGTAATTTTATAAAGTAACAAAAAATCTGTTCCAAACGAAGCCTAAATATCAAATGAAGAGTAGTTTAGTAAGAATTTTGTGAACACCCCACTGAAGTTTGTAGCAATGTTTGTATTGATTATATATATATATTGCATCCAGGAGGGCCATAGTCGGCGAGCGATAGAGGTCGAAAAGACTGTAGTCGGCTGGCGACGTAAGTCAGGAGGACCGTAGTAAGCTGGCGACGGAGGTCGAAAGGACTGTAGTCTGACAGCGAAGGTCAGAAGGACAGCGTCAGGTAGAAGTCCAACAATGAAAAGAAATCCATCTTCGGATATACGTCCAGTGAAGTCCGATAACCGGTAGAAGTCCGGCGTCGGGTAGAAACTTGGCGAAGAGTGAAGGTCCGACGTCGGATAGAAGTCCGACGTCTGTTGGTAGCAGAGGAGAACTCTGGCTTCACTTGGGCGGAGTTTTGGCGTCAGGAGAGAACTCAGTTGTAAATTGGGAAAAATTTCAGCATCACATGAAAGTTTGACAGAATTCCTGCGTTCTCTCGAATATCACGCAGAATCCCGGCGTGTTCGGGCGGCAGGACAAACTCCGGTGGTGGTCGAGGAGGAGCTGATTCTCCTCCTTCTCTTCTTCTTCTCTTCTCTTTCTTGCTTCTCTTTTCTTCCGTCCCCCTCTCATGGGAAATGATGACTCTATTTATAGATTTTTTGGAGTGGCATAGCTCGTAAATAGGCATGAGATCAGGGGCGAATAGGGAGTGGTCGAATGTACTACCGATATTGAACCCTTTGATCATGCACCGTTCGTTGGACATTTGAAGGTCTTAGTGATGTCGGAATTCGGCGATCTTGGGCTCGTTGGATTTTTCTCGTCGAACCGCTCAATTCGAGTATAAGCTTGTTAAAATCGGAGATCGTTTGGTAACTCACTCTTGTGACACAAACTTTCCAACAACACTTCGGGCGCTCGATTTGGGCTCATTTGGGCTCGGATTGAGTTGAATTTGGTGTCGTTGGGTTCGTATTTCTGAGACGCTCAGTTTGACTGTAAGCTCGCTGAAATTGGAGTTCAGGTGCTCCCAGATTTAATTTTTGAAATTTCCGGGTTGGTTTTTGCCTCCCCGATCAAGATAATTTTATGATGACGTGTATATATATATAGTCGTAAGAATCGGAGGAAATCTAATGAGTGAATTCTCAAATTGATTGAAAATTTTCATAGGAATTGTGATTTACCTTTAGATCTATGAAGAAAGCGGAGAAAATCGAGCATAAATTGCTTCCACGTGTGCAATCAGGTTGCACTCGGCTAACATTGATCTGTTGGTTAAAAGTTTTGCTACCAATCATAAGGCCTTGAGCTCAAAGCTTACAAATGTGTTATATGTGTGATTTTGTCTTAATTAGCTTAAAAGTTCCAAAAAAAAAAGGTTGGACTGCCGAAAGGAGCTAGATGAAAGAGGGGAAATGAGAGGCTGCTGCATGAAAGGAAAGAGGGTGCCATGCCTTAGCTTGGACGAAATTAATTTCACCATTTCAGATAGCTTTTCCTATCGAAACATCTGCTAGAGATGGCTAAATTAAGGCTTCGTTTGGGACGGCTTTCTTCCCGTTTCTTAAAATGGCTTTTTAGTTAAAAAGTTAAAATTTTTGTACTAGAAAGTCGCTTTAAGAAGCAATAAGAAAGCCGTCCCAAACGAAGCCTAACTCTAGTATCCACTCTGATGGAAAAATGGCTAGCTTTATCGACCTTTTAAATTCCATCGAAAAATATGTTGGAAAATGTATTTTTTTCATGTTGTGTTGGACTATTGAACTATTGAACCATTTGCATTTGGCTGAGTAGATTGATTCATTTTATGATCAAATTTTATGTTAATATCAGCATTGTTTTTTATCAAATGGCTTAAAATTGATCTTAATATAAACAATATAAAATATAACTTTGCTGAATACAAATAATGACTAAAATGCTTGTACTATATTTACCATGATTATATTTTAACTTACTTTTACCTGAAGACCAACTTTCTCTATCCTTAATTTTTATTTTAGATTTTTAGAGCATCAAATTTTTTATAGAAGGAATTTAAAGAATTTCAATGAATTATCAAAACTCTGATTAGGATTAAAGAAAAAAAGGGTTATTCATAGGGGTGTCAATATTTGACCCGACCCGAAAATCCGACACGGACCCAGCCCGTTTGAAAAACGAGTAAGTTTTATATTTCATTAATTAATTCTTTTTTATTATTTTATCACTTATTTATATTTTTATATTATTAAAATAATACTTAAATTACTTTAATATTTATTATATCATCACCATTCATTTTCTAGTTAATTATGGTTGAACCTTTCAACATTTACTCTTTCATATTCATCATCCAGTAAAATGATAAACAATGCAATATATTGTTGCCCGGCTTCAAAGATTACTATTGGCACCAACCTAGGTTTTGTTTGGAACATCTTTCTTACTGTTTTACATTTCAGAGTATAACTATAATTTCTGTTTGGCCATTGTTTTTTCACTAACGTTTTTAGAAAATCTTTGTGCTAGTAACACTACAGGAAATTCATCCATTACCGGTGGATTTTTCTGACAGCTTTTCAGTGGACTATTTTCTGGCGGTTTTTTTTTTCGCCTGTAACCTGGCTGAAAATTTTCCGTCGGAAAGTTCTGCCATAAATGAGTCATTTTCCTATAATGGAAGTTATTTTTTATAACAACTTTTAAAAAGTTATATTCTTCTTAATAATTTTATAGCAACCTTTACAAAAAGTTGGAGCTCTCCCAAACAAATTAATCCACAGAGAAACATGGATAAAAAAGAATTGCAATACACAGTAGTAAGCTTGCTGGCTCAAGATCACACAGGCATATACAAGTCAAGGGGAACTGATCCCTAAGTAAAGAAACCACCATTTTATTTAGTTTCAGAAACAATTCCTGCATAGTACATAGTAACAATAACAGTACTGGCGGTGTAGGCCGCCGGAAAGCCGTCGGGGAAAGAAACCGCCTGAAAAACACAGCCGGCAACGGTTTCCGACGCCGTTTTTTCCGGTGGTGGGACAACCGCCGAAAAGCCGCCAGTTTTTTTCAGAACCGCTGGCATTTACAGGTAAACCGCCGGCAAAAACCGCCGGTAATGAACAAATTTCCTGTAGTGAGTAATCAATATTAATCATGTCAATTATATCCTTTTTGATTGATTAGGTAAGACTAAAACTCATAAACTACAATGATAATGGTCCCTAAGCATAAAATGATGGGTCCTCTTTGATTGATTAATTATATTAAACTATCACTTTAATATGGTTAGTATGTCAGCTTCCAAGGAAAGAACACATTTTATATGACACCATTAGACTCTAGTGATTGATATTTGGAAGGTGACATCTCAGCCAACCCTAACCCCTCTTATAATTATTCTCTTCACACTTTTTCCGGAATCAGTTGTTTTGTTTAGCTCAAGTAAGTGATTTGGGTAGTTCAATTATATAAAATGGCTTGGGGAACGCCTAATGCTTGAGAAATTATTATGTGCGGACACCGAATAGTTCGGAGACCAACCAAAATGTGTCATGTCTCTCAGTACCGAGCAGTATTGAGCACCGGTACTGAGGAAAAAAATGACGCGGCACGTTCTGGTTGGTCTCCGGTCGCCGTCCAGGGTCCACACAGAATAATTTTTCCTGCTTGTTAGGGTTCATTTGGGGGGCTTTATTACCGCTTCTTAAAGTGACTTTTTAGTACATAAATTAATTTTTTTGTATTAAAAAGTAGCTTTAAGAAGCAGTAAGAAAGCCGTCTCAAAACCTTAGTTAAGAATTCATGACATCTGTTTGATTGAAGGGAAAAAAAAGTAATATAAGTGAGACAACATTTGTCATGTTGCTGACCACATTTGATTTCTTTAGAATGGCTGTTGCAATAATTGCATTCAGATTAGAGTCTACATAAGTTCAATAATGAGGCATGCAAATTGAAGGCGTGAAGGACAAAATCTTTAAACTCACATGGAGTTATTTATAGGTGGCATAATTAATTATGTGGTGTTATATGATTAGTACTAGATGTTAATTATTTGCTTAGATTATTATTTTAGATAATAATTTTATGAGTAACAATGAAGTATTACAACTGCTTGATATAATTCCGCAGCTAGTTAATGACTTTATTTAGCTTTCAAGTATTTGTATATACTTCATTGATTGACCAATCTCTAATGCATATAATATTAAAGGGTTTGCCGGTTTGACATCAATGAGAACACTGTTAGTTTAAACGGTCCAATGTTTAATTGCCTGTAAACTGGTTTAGTAGAATGCGAGGTATGTTTCTATGTAGCTGTAGCCATATATTGGTGTAGCCTTATTTTTCTTTTTGTTCACCTGTATTAATATTGTTAGGAAGAGGCTACAAAATGAGTCTGAATAAAATTCTCGGTTTTGGAAATTTGGCTTCAACTTCACATTTGCAGTGAGTTGAATTTAGGGGTGCAAAGTGCAAACGAGTCAAGCTCGAGACGAGTCGAGCTCAAGACAAGCCTAACTCGAGCTCGACTTGCAAGCCAAATATCGGACTTGAACTCGAGTCGAGCTCAAGCTCTACTCGCCACGAAAGACCAGCTCGTTGAGAGGCTTGATCAGTTCCGTACTCGGCACGCAGTTCCGCGTTCGCCCAATTCGCCCCTAGTTCCGTTGTTCACACACTGTTCCGCATCCTCATGCAGTGCCACGTGGCTCGTGTCTACTATTCGGATGGGATCTCTAATGTCACCGAGCTTAATGGCAGATGACCTTAAGGAACTATAAAAGATTATTAAAATATTATCTAATCTCTCAAGCAGGGATGCAGTAATTAAGCTTAAAGCATGAAGTTTCATCCATCATACTTATTGATTATGATTCATTTCATGTCCTCTATGCTCAAATTTAAAAGATTTTTAAATCAAAGATTTAATATAAGTTGTTAGGATAATAATAAAAGTTTGAGCAAAAATCAAATGAAGATGAGAGAACAAACATAATAGAGATTATAAAAATATAAGACATTGTAAGTTCATATGATTTTGATTTCATGCCATTAACGCTCAAATTAAAATTTTGGTATTAAAAAGCTACGTTAAGAAACAATAAGAAAGCCGGCCCAAATGAAGCTTGAGATAAAAGGCGGAGAAGTGAGTTTGCTTCGTGTGGACTCCTTAAGGAAGACGAACAAAAAGAGTGACTAGAGATAGAGAAACCAGAAATTATTTATTTAATAACATTATCTTAACATGGGAGGTATATTTATAATGTTTGGGTAGACCAAATGTAGAACTGGTCTATCTAATACAAACTTAAAATGGAATATAAGAAATAAACTAGTGCTTGTTATATATGTACAGACTATTTAATTTGTATTTTATTTGATTAAAGATATATTATTAATTTATAATATTGAGTAAACTTGGCCCATGCCTTAGGGATCTTAAAATTGACTGGCTATCTTAAATTTGATCCAACGCTTGAGATATCATCCCAGATGATTATAACTGCGTTGACGGCGATGCATGAGGCTACATTTTCTTCATGATTCGTATACCCACCGAACAAAGAAAAATTTTATACCATAATGTCCATATAAATTGCTCATTAGGATATTTAAAATATCAATAGGCGTTTTTAAAATTGAAATTATATTTTTACTAATTCATCTTTAATTTAAATTTTATTACGCATATAACATATTTATACTTATTTTAAAGATAAATTAAGGTTTTATTAAAGATAGCTTTCTTATTGCGTTATTTTTCAGTCTGTAACTATTTTTTTTTTTGAAGGTTACAACAGCATAAAATAAAAGCGAACAGAATAAAAGACTACAAAAACAGAAAGAAAAATAGAAGCTAAAAGCGAGCTCAGCAAAAGGTCAAGGCTCCCAACGTCCAGGACGTCCCGCACGGACCCTCCAGTAAGGCGTAGAAAGCGTCCCAACGATCCATCCCGAAAAAGCACACCTACGGTTGCCACCAGCAAAAACGACCGGGACGCGAGCCCCGACCACATCATTGCTCTTAGCCTCACGAAGCCGCAAATCGAACAAAATAGCCGACAAAACCCGAGGAGAAACAAAATAACGAAAAGAAAATTCATCTTTTGCGTCGACCTCTCCCCCAAAATTTTCCGCGAGTGGCAATCTTTGAAGTACGCACAAGATCAAAATCATGGTCGGACTCAAACGTCTCCGAATCCGAATCAACATCCGACGAATCCACCAACCAATTATTCTAATTCATAATATCCAAACCAGAGGAATTACCCACACATTTAGCCATTACTTGTGTATCAACCTCACTAACAGGGATCACAACTAAATTGTTGTTAATCGAAATAATTTTTCTCGACCCAAAGACGGAAACTCCTTCTCACTTTCCACCGGCACCACCTCAACAGGCA
>NW_021319154.1:1781661-1789156 GCF_001605985.2 Dendrobium catenatum | reverse complement strand
CCGAGTGCGGAACCGGATGGTTCTCCTCTTCCGTGTCCGCATAGAATAATAGCTCAGGGCAATCATTAGAATTTGGTTAGGTGGTCGTCTTCTTAATTAGTTCGTTTGAATAATTATTATATATTTCTCTTTCAGTGGCCTTCTATAATCCATATCATTATTAAATGCAGATGTTGATGTTGGGACGTGGACATCGTCTCGAACAACTTACTTCGCACAAAGGGACAAGTTTGAGAGGCTACCCCAAAGGAGTTAGAGGACTCCCACTTGTATGGCTGGAAATAATTAAAAAGAAATAAAATAGAAAAATTATAAGAAAATTAATTGAAGTTAATTATAAACCATTCATTTGTGTAAGGAGAAATAGAGTGTTGAATTAATATATATCTTTTTTTAAAATATTATAATATTATGACAAAATTATGATTAAAATAAATTTTACTATTATGATTGTAAAAATTAACTTTTCATCATAAAATTTTTTGAAAACCAGTGATAAAATAACAATAAATTAGTAGCTAAGCAAATGATAATTGATATCTAAAAACTAAAATAATAGAAAAGCTGTCCCAGACAAATCTTTAACTACCGTACTTACCTCAAAACTAAAATCACCAACAACAACAACAACAACATCAAGCCTTTATCCCACTACGTGGGGTCGGCTACATGAATCCTTTCCTTTCTTAACACAAGTCAAATCTAATACCTCTACTCTCTTAACTGGGTCGTCGGAAGGCCGCCTTTTTATGTGACCAAACCATCTAAGGCGACTCTCTCTAATCTTATCTTCTACTGGAGCTACTCCAACCTTTTCACGTATATGCTCATTTCGTATCCTATCTCTAAGGGTAAAGTCACTCATCCATCTAAGCATCCTCATCTCTGCCACACTTAACTTAGTATTATGCTTCTCTTTTAATGGCCAACATTCGGCACCATAAAGCATTGCAGGCCTCACTACCATCTCCAAGATAAAATATTTATTTGATTGTAGTATTCAAGATGTGAAATTGTTAAGCTATTTAAAATTGCTTGCCCACTCACACAATTGAAATTGTTTTCGAGCTCATGACACAACTCAGGCCAACGATCCACCAAAGGAAATTAAGGTTTCGTTCGGGACGGTTTTCTTTCTACTTCTTAAAATAATTTTTTAGTAAAAAAATAAAAAAATTTGTATTAAAAAACAGCTTTAAGAAGCAGTGAGAAAGCTTTCACAAACGAAGCATAAGTTTGAATTAGTGAGAGAGTTACATCAAAGAAATCTCTTCTGTGAATGTTATCATGTTCACTTTAAATTTATCAAAATTTGCCAAAGTACTTCAACTACAAATTAAAGCATTATGATTTAGATATTTTTATAGCGAATGGTGTTATTAAACAATATTATATAATTAGATATATATTATTTTTATTAGTGATGTTGCGTCCAACAATATTCACGGCGACAAAGAAATATAAAGTTTAACGTCCTAGCTTTGTATGAAGATCCAGCACACAGACAGATAAACAATATGTGTGTAGCATTTATAAGAGACTCCATAATTTTTACGTGGAAACCATTGAAAAGGGGAAAAACCACAAGACCTTGCATAGTTTATATGAATCCATTAGTGTTTGCAGTCGATTACAAATGAGGCTCTTTTTTCGGGGAAGACCTTTGCTTGATGTAACCAACATAAATTTATATAAAGTGCATTACATGGCGGGATTTGGAAGAATCATTGTTGACATATTTATTTGGTTGGCATGATCATAATCGGCTAGCAATGTAGATAGGAAGGACCACAGTCGGGCGAAGTTGATCGGAAGGATTGTAATCGAGCTATGAATGTCAGAAGGACTGTAGTCAGGAGGCGATGGTTAGAAGGGCCGTAGTTAGCGGATGACGGAGGTCAGAAAGACCATAGTCAGGTAACGATGGTTGGAAGGGCCATTATCGAGCGATAGATGTTGAAAAGACCATAGTCAACGGGTAATGAATGTCAGAAAGATCGTAGTAGACGGACATCTGAGATAAAAAAGATCGTACTTTGGTGACGATGGTTGGAAGGACTGTAGTCGGGCAAAGATATTAGTCAGCATGCGACGGAGGTTGGAAAGATCATCGTCGGAGGGTAACAAAGGTCAGAAAAAACATAGTCGGCTGACGGTGGTCTGAAGGACCGTAGTCGACAAGTGTCAGAAATCAAAAAGACTTTAGTCAGGTGACGGTGATTGAAGAGGCCACAGTTTGGAAATGTCAGAGAGATTATAGTCATTGACGGTTGTTGGAAGGACCATAGTTGGGTGACAGAGGTTAGAAAACCTGTGTCAGGTGACAGTGGTCGAAGAGACTGAAGTCTGGAAATATTGGTAGGAGAGACCATAGTTGACGGGCGATGAAGGTCAGAAAGATCGTGTCAACAGGCAATGAGGTAAAAAAAATTGTAGTTCACAGGCGATGGAGGTTTTAAAGATCATTTTTAGGCGATGTGGGTCAGAAGGATCATAGTCGACAGGCGATATTGATCAGAAAGAATATTTTCTGGCAATGGAGGTTAAACAGATCATAGTCAACGGTCGATGGTAGTCAGAGAGGCCATTGTCTTGCGATGGAGGTCAGAAGAACTATAATTGACGAGCGATAGTGGTCAGAAATTCCGTTGTTTGACGAAGGAGGTCATAAGGATCATAGTCGATGCGCAACGGAGGTAAGAAAAATCATTTTCTGGTGACGAAGGTCAGAAGGACCATAGTTGGTGGGTGACAGTGGTTAGAAAGATCATTGTCAGGTGACAAAGGTCAGAAGGACCGTAGACAGAGTGCAGCGGAGGTCAGAAGGACCATAGTCAGGTCACGACTGGTGGCTGGGCAAAAGTCCGACGATGGTTGGTGGCTAGGAAAAAGTCTGGCGAGAGCTGGTGGCTAGGTAGAAGTATGACGAGGGCCGGTAGCTGAGCAGAAGTCTGGCGAGGGATAATGGCCAGGCAGAAGTTTATTGAGGGCTAGTGGATGCGTAGAACTTCAGTGATGGCCTGTTGTCGGGCAGAAGTCCGGTGAGTGCTGATTAGCAGGGCAGTAGGGCAGTAATCAGACGATGGCTGGTGGCCGGGCCAGTGAGGGATGGTGCCTTTGTAGAAATTCAACGACAACTGGTGGTCTGATGGTGGCCCGTCAATGGTAGAGAAAGAGCTAAGTGGAAAGAGATCAAGGATAGGTTAGGAATGTTTCAGATGGACATGCGATATCGATTCCCTTGATCATGGATGGTTCATTGCATATTTGTGTGTCTTAGAATTCAACGATCTTGGGATGTCACATTTGGAAATCATTTGATCATCCAACTTATGTTTTGAAACTTCTAAATGTGCTTTGAACTATCAATTTGGGCCGATTTGGGCTTAGATTGAATCGAATTTGGTGTCATTGGGTTTGTCTTTTCAAAATGTTCATTTCATTCATAATTTTGCTGAAATTGAAGTTAGGATTGTCCCATAATTAGTTTTAGAAATTTTCAATATAAATTTGCCTCGAGATTAGAGCCTGATCAAGATACTTTTTTGGTCATATATCAAGTCAAATATAGATATTTATGTAATATTGAATTTCAACTTAAATCTATTAAAATTTATCCAAGATTAACCTCACAATTATAGAGAGATCTTATCAACTTCATTTTCTATAAACATCTAATAAAATTTTGAAGGTTTGTTTTTCCTTTTTTTTCCTAGGATAATTTTGTTCCTCTCTCTCTCTCTCTCTCTCTCTCTCTCTCTCATTATTAAAATTAATTTTGTATTTTATACATCACCAAAAATTGCCTTATCGAGAACGAATCTTGAGGTATATTCAAGTTGACATCACTACAGGAAAAATGTCATTTTTCGGCGGTCATTTTCGTCGAAAAATGGATAAAATCCGTCGGAAATTAGCATTTCTGGCGGACATTTTCGTCGAAAAATGAATACTCCGTCGAAAATTTTCTGTTGGAAATCCGTCGGAAAGTAGATCGAATTTATTTCCGTCAGAAATTCCACAGGAAAGTAACTGTTTTCCTGTAGTGCGTCTTCCAAAATTAAATTTGGGGCCATCTAAATTCCAATTTTAACAAAAAAAAAAGTCAAATTGAAGGTCTCAGTACAGCAAACCCAACGACGCTAAAATCGATTAAATTTGAGCCCAAATAGGCTCAAATCAAGGGCTTAAAGCCTAATTAAAAGCTTTATAGCATTAATTAGATGATCAAATAATATCCAAATATAGCATATTTATAGTCAAATCAATTGGCTCAATGAGATGAATCCAACAAACATAAGATCACTTAATTTTGACATCATTGATTAAATTAAATGCTAAATGAACAGTCGAGGACTGAGGGGATCAATATGGGTCATCCAATGGAGCACTATGTATGTATTTGCACCGGATCTTTCCAATATTTACAAAACATGTCACTCTCAAAATATATAGATAGATCTCCACTTCTTACATGAGGGGGGCTTTGGACTAAAGATTAGAGAGTAACTTTAAATCTTACTCTCGACTACAATCAACTAAAAAATGGCATCTCTTATAATTGATGCACCCCTCTCTCTTATATGTGTGTGTTGGATCTTTTTAGCCAGCTAAGACACTAAACTTTATATCTCTCTATCATTGATAATGCTCTGGCAAACAATAATTTTTATAATATTCTAATATCATTCATAAATAAATTTAAATCTAATAGACATAAAAAAAAGGGGGGAGACAAATAGGCCATTGATTTGGTGAAAAGGAAATGCAGAGAAAAATGATATGGACTGTAAAACGAAGGTAATTTTTGTAAAATTAAATAGGTAAACCTAGTTATTTCCAAATACATAAAAAATGAACAAGATGATGTAATTCAAATATTTTTGAATTTTAGTATGTATTTTATTTACTTTAAATCAAATATAATTATTTTAAAATACCCTACATTTATAATACCTTACCCTCATTTTATTTTAATAATTCAAACATCCCCAAAATCTGATGTATCAACTTGTCGAAAAACAAAAAAGTGAATTTATATGAAATTTACTCCATTCGAATGGTAAAAAAAAGACAATTTTGTTTCATTATATGATATTCGATTACTTAAGTAGACAAGATAAAATACTTATTTAGAGTTAATACTATAAGTATTACAATTAAGTTATAGTAATATGATATTTAAACGTATTTAAATAGTATTCAAACACTCATTTAAAAACTTATGCGAGAGTCAATTTCACTCTGAAAGGGACGCTGACATGTTAGAATCGTGTTTTCTTTATGGCTATTAATCGAACTTAATATTGGCGTGCAAGGAGAAAACTCCTACCAACCATTGGCCCTATGATGTAGAAATTGCTCTGTGCGGAGGACTCAGAGTTGTGTCAAGATATATGAGCATATGCAGTGTGTTTATATTATACTGTGTATATTCACGATTCAGATGCAACTCTACATTTGAACTTTACACAGAATAATTTTTTGCGATGAACTAAGGCTTCGTCTGGGACAACTATTTTGTTGCTTTCTAAAACAGCTTTCTAACACGAAATTTTGATACTAAAAAATTGTTTTAGAAAGTAACAAAAAAGCTTTCTCAATCGAAGCATAATTGATCCAGCAAAAGCCGAAAAAACTGACTCCAATGAAATTATAAAATTTCATCTGAAGATATAAATGCAATACTATAAGAAAATTTCAAAATATATATATAAGAAAGAAATGCAATTTATATTTCTAATTTATGAGCGAAATAATGCCTTCAAGATCAAGATGCATCTGCTTTAATATTATTTTAAGAAAAAATATTTAATGTGTCACATAATTTTATTATTAATTAATTTGCAAGACATATAATTTAATACGTAGAATATAAAAATAAAATTACAGAAAGTCTTATATTAATATATTCTATTTGACAGCGTAACAATGGTCTTTTTTTTAAAAGCTGATGCCCAATTCTTCGGAGAAAAGCAAAAGTTAAAAGACAGAAATCACGTTCCTCAATTATTAGTCAACTTCATCCCTTAACGTTAGATTCACTCTTTCACTGCACAGAACCACTGTATATCTATTTACCTATTTCAATAATTAAGCTCGTTGATTTCATTTTAATTTTTTGTTTGATATTTTTTCAAAAATTATTATATCCTAAATAAAAAAATTTACTTCGAATGCAGAGAGATCAGAGAAGTGAAGCAAAATTCTTCGTTATAAATTCTCTGTCTGCTCTGTTACCAAAGCTTTGCTGTTTCATGGCCGAGAGCTGAGCCACAAGTACAGAGGCAGTAGAGAATGATGTACCTCGCAATAGTCCTAACCCTCGCCTTGCCCGCCGCCTCCTTCCTTGCATCGCTTGTCTGCGTCCTGCTCCTACGCGGCCGGAGGAAGCTCTGCCTCGATGCAGAAGACCTCGAGGTCGGCGTGACCACTGCTCGTGTCGCCGATGGGCCCGAGTCCGGGTTGGACGGCCCGCCTCCGGCACAAAAAGATGACATCTTTGCTCTGTTCCCACGACGTTTTACATGGTCGGAGGTGGAAACAGCCACCGCCAATTTCACCTCGGATGTAATAGGCAAAGGGGGATTCAGCACAGTGTACTTTGCCCGTCTCAAAGACTCCATTGCCGCCAGCGTCAAGCTCCACCAAAGAAGCAAACGCCTCCACCTCGCCTTCCGCTTGGAGCTCAGCATCCTCCTCCACATCCATCACCCCTACATCGTTCGCCTGCTCGGCTACTGTGACGAACAAGGTATGTAATAAAGCTGGAATTAATTGGTGAACAGAGAGGTTCAAATTTTGAGCTGATTTCAAACGGGCGTGTTTTGTGAACAGATGAACAAGGCGTTCTGATCTTCGAATTCGTCCCTAATGGAAGCCTTCACGACAAGCTCCACTCCGGCGCCGTGCTGCCGTGGGCTCGGCGAACTTCCATCGCTTACCGTCTCGCGCAAGCCCTCGACTATCTCCACGAAGGCTGCGAGCTCCAGATCGTCCATGGCGACATCAAGGCCTCCAACGTCCTCCTCGACGGCGACCTAAATCCCAAGCTATGCGACTTTGGCTGCGCGTGCATGGGTTTCTCCGCCGCCGTCCTGCCGCCGGTGGAGTTGACCGGTTCGCCGGGTTACATCGACCCGTACTACATTCGGACCGGGATGGTCTCCAAGAAGAGTGATGTGTACAGCTTTGGAGTGCTTCTGCTTGTAATCATCACCGGCGAGGAAGCGTTCGACGCGGGGGCAGAGAGGCTGTTAACGGCGGTGGCGGGTAAAACTGTCCGGGAGGCGGCCGGTGGGAAGGTGACGGAAATTGTCGATCGACGGCTCAACGGAGATTATGATGAGGGGGAAGTTGCGATAATGGCTGCCATCTCGGCGCTTTGCATTGGGGAGAATCCGAGCTTGCGGCCATCGATGGCGGATGTGGTGAGGATGATGGAGGAGAAGGTGCCGTCGGCGATCTCAACTGTCGATTGTAAACCGTAAACGAA
>NW_021319154.1:1755833-1781577 GCF_001605985.2 Dendrobium catenatum | reverse complement strand
AATAAAAAATACCATTCTTTTTTATTAGTAAAATCAATATTTATTTCTATATTGATTTTATTTGGAATGATAGCTAGCAAATATATTTAAATTAAAATCTCTCTAAAATTTCCAATTGTTTCCTCCCTTGATCCATGCATATAACATTAAAGTTAATGGAAAATTAATTCCTTAAGTAAATCAATTCTAAATGTGTCATGGCTAATTATATCATGCACTAATTGGAATGTATGATGGACATCATGTAATTTATGTGCCTTATATGTTATCATATATACGTGCATTAATTATAATAACCTTAATAAATTTTGTAGATGCTCACAATATACAACATTAAAATTTAATATGAAATGTAATAGCGGAAAATTCCTCTCCCTAACTTTTTTTTTTTTTTTTCTTTTTTCTTTTCTATTTGGTTCCTCAAACCATATTTTCAATAACACAATTTTTTCCATTTTTCTTATGTTTTGATAAAGCATTTTATATATTTTTTTTTCGTTAGAAAACTCATTTATATGAACCAATGTTTCTTAAAATTGTATTTTACAAAAATACCAAATAACCAAACAAAGACTAAATGTTCTCCTAAGCATTATTTTTTAAAGAATGGAGTTTTACTAAAAAGGTTTAGGTCTGAAAAAAGTAATTAAGGTAAAAAAGGAATATAATGTATCTAAACTATTTTGAATTATTTAAATGATTATAAAATAAATATAAGTTATTATTATTTTTATTTGACAAATAAATAAATATTATATAAATTCCAATAAAAATGTTGGTCAGTGGCTTGCAGTGATAGCCAACAACAATGGCAAACTATTGTGAAAAGGGGAGATGATTGATGATGATAGTAGTTAGCGGCTAGCCACAAGTGGTAGACAAAATATATTGGTCGTTGGCTGCAACAATCACAATGATAAATATTTTGGAGCATATTTAGAAAATTGGTCTAATCTAATGATTTTCAAATAATCAAAATGATACTCAAAGTGAATTTCAAATACTTCAGATTGGCTAGAGGATTGTTCTTTGGCTAGCCGAGGTGATGTGAATGACTTGGTTGAGCCTACGAATGATTTGTTTAGTTTGAAGGTTATTTGTTCGAAGATGCTGCTTCCATGCTTGGAGGTGGAAACCTTAGTCGATGGAAAAACAAAAAGAAAGCTACAAAACAGTAACTCTTTGGTTGTGGTTGGTTGTTTATGATGCTGCTGATCGGGTTGTTGCTTGTCTAGCGTTGGTTTGCGATAGTAGATAGTAGACTACATGGAAGTTGGTGGCTTTTTCTGGGACATCTGCTGGTAGCTGGTTCTTTGGTTGGTTTTTAATTTTGTTTTTGTTATGGTCTTTGTAATTAGGTTGATTTTGAGGCTCATTGATTTTGTTTTAAATATTGTATTTTAGCGGGCTTTGGAGTCATTAAGGACTTACAATCTTGCTTTATATTAACACGTAGATCTTACTATTGTTGCGTCCTGGAGTAGGGTCGAACTTGGTGTCGTTGGGTTCATATTTTCGAGACGCTCAGTTCGACAGTAAGCTCGCTGAAATCGGAGTTCATTTGCTCCCGAATTTAATTTTAGAAGTTTCCAACTGGCTTTTGCCTCAAGATTCGTGCCCAATCAAGCTAATTTTATGACGACGTATCAACTATGAATTTTTTTTTTTAATTTTAAAATTTTACCATATTTCTTTTGCATCATGCCAATTAAAAACAATTTAAAAAATCTTGTATATCGAATACTTTATACCTAATTTACCTTAGACCAGGCAGGCCCTTAATCAAAGGTATTTTCCGCCTTCCACTTCATTCTTTCTCTTCTTTTCTCACCTTCAACACCCAGATTATAACAATGTGGTATCAAAACTAAATTTCATCTTCAGCTATAGTGTTCTTTCTGCTTATGTTTCAGTGTCTTTTTCATGTATAGCCCATCAAATACCTAGAGATTATTACATACGGAGTCCGGACCGTCCAGATTTGTGAGCGTACACAATAAATACATAACAAATACACAATTTTTATAAAAATTACATATTTACTACGTATTTATTGTATACCCTCATAAAATCTGTACGAATCTTACATTTGAACTCCACACGTAATAATCTCTCTCAAATACCACACCTACAGTCCTATTGATAGTTCAACGATCATAACCTTAATTGAGAAATCTTTCTACATTCATTATTCCAACAATACTGATGTCTCACTAGCTTCACAAATCCTAGGCATCTGTGCATCCTAGAGTCGCACAATGACAATCACTTTGTCTGCCAAAAAAAAAAAAAAGTTAGGATCCATGAATGGATTTTTAACAAAATTTGTAGGAACAGATTCTAATAATGTGAATTCTTGTATAAATAATTACTATTATACTTTTGAGTTTTTTAACATGATAAAAACTCCATTTGGTTGAAAAAAAAATGAAGTTTTTATATCTTATAATGCAGATGAATTAGATTAATCCTATTTTTTTTTAAAAAAAACATGTGTCTTACATCTATTCTCATGTGTGGCTAGGCTACAACAAAATTTTATGTTGAGCAAAAACATTTTTACATATCAAATATTTACTACTTCTATGTATTACCATACATTACAAAAAGTATATTATTTTACTTTTAGGGTTTTTGAATTTTTTGAATTTTCTTCTATGATTGTAACTCGTTGTACTAAATTTCAAGCAAGAATCTATACCTATGTTTTCATTGGATATCCTCTAAGCATGAGAGCATATAAACATTATGAACTAGAGATCCAACAAATTTTTACATGTCACGATGTATGAGGATCAATTCCCTTTCCAGTCTAATATGGCTGAGAGTAAAATTGTCAATCCTTTTTTTGATATTGTTATTGTCAAATGTACTATTAAAATACCTGCATGATGCCATGATAATCCTAAACATAGTATTAAACATATTGATGACAATATTTATTGTGAAACAAATGTAGATAAGCCATAAAGAATGCAAATCAGGCAATCAACAAGGGCCATAAGGCCTTCATAACATGATTATCATTGTCAATTGCTCACCTCACATAATGTCATTGCCGATAATGTTTCCAGCAACCTGTTAGGCATACCTAGCAAATAAGGTCCCTATATACATCTACAAACATATATGCTAGCTTTATGTAATTATCCATCATACAATTTTGTTTCTCATTTATATAAGAATTACATATTAAATATTTACTCCAATTTTGAGCCAACATTTTATTATAAAAAATGTTAAAATTAATGAATGGTAGCACTAAGACTTCGTTTGAGTCGGCTTTCTTACTGATTTCTAAAATAACTTTTTAGTTCAAAAATTTGTTGGACTAAAAATATTTATACTAAAAAGTTGCTTTAAAAAGTAGTAAAAAGCCGTCCCAAACAAAACCTCAATCTTACGAAGAGTTTTTTGAATTAACAATTCAACCTTAAATATCTCAATGCTCTTAAATACTTCCTTGAACTTGAGACTGCATGATCAAGCACAAGAATCATTATTTCATGAAGGCAATATTATACTTTACAACTTGTAGAAAATGCAAGTGTTCTTGCTGGCAAACCCAACGACATTCCCATGAATCTCTACGAATCCTTCTCAATAGAACTGATGGAAATCTTCTACCTAATGCAACGCAATATTGGCGTCTCATTGGACGTCTATTAAACTTTACCTGGTCAAGGCTAGATATAACATTTGTTGTCCACAAACTTAATAAATTCTCTGAATAACAACATTTTCCACATCTTGGAACTGTTTATTTTCTCCTCAGTTTCCTCAAATTTGTGTTGAGATAAGGAATTCATTTTCCAAACCACTTTAATTTTCAACTCAAAGCCTTCTTAGATAAGGATTAGGGATCATGTCGATATACTAAAAAAGCAATAAGAGGTTGTTTGGTTGCCTGAAAAAGGAGAGCAGTGTTGATACGGCATCACAAAATTAGCTTGATCGGGCACGAATCTCGAGGCAAAAGCTAGTTGGAAACTTCAAAAATTAAAATCAAAAGCACCTGAACTCCGATTTCAGCAAGCTTACAGTCAAACTTAGCGTCTCGGAAATACGAACCCAACGACACCAAGTTCAACCCAATCCGAGCCAAAATGAGTCCAAATCAAGGACCCGAAGTCTGTTGGAAGGTTCAAACCGCAATTTGAGTTACGAAACAGTCTCCGATTTTAATGAGCTTACATTCGAATCGAGCGGCTTGACGATACGAATCCAACGAGCCCAAGATCGCCGAATTCCGACATCATTTAGGCCTCCAAATGTCCAACGAACGGTGCACAATCGAAGGGTTCAATATCGGCCGTCCATTCAAACCACTCCATATTCGCCCATGATCTCACACCTATTTACGAGCCACGCCACTCCAGAAAAACTATAAATAGAGTCCTCATTCTTCACAAAGGGGGAGGGAAGTGAAGAGAGAGAATAAGAAGAGAAGAAGGAAGAGAAGGAAGAAGCTCCTCCTCGACCACCGGAACTCTGCTGGATTTTCGGGAAACATCGGGAATTTGCAGAACTTTTTAACTTTGTGAGAAGTTGATTGTAAACTGATCGTCTTGATTTGTAAGACGGATCAACCTTTGTACTTCAAACAAATACTAGTGGAACTTTACAATTGGGCGAGGCCCCGTGGTTTTTTCCCTCTTTCGGATTTTCCACGTAAAAACCTTGGTGTTCATTTCTCTTTTCTGTTTGTGTGCTGAATACTCGTACAACGCTCGGACGCAAATTTACAAACTCTACCGCCGCGCATATTCTAGCACGCAACAAGTGTAAAAGGTATACTTTGGAATATTTGGATGATTGTAAAATGAATGCATGACTTTACTTCTTCTTTTTTGTGGAAATAAAGTGAACGTAATGTAAAGTGTAAAAATGTAGTGCCTAGAGTGGTCAGCGATGGTCAATGGCCAGCGTTGGAATGACACTATGGTGGAGGTTGAAGGTGGCGGCGACTGGAAGCTGGCAGCGATGGAAGCGATGATGGTCACAGTGGAGGTGATGGGAGGTGGTGGTGGTGGCAGTGGGGGCGGTGATGAAGACTGACTGTGGGCGGCTATCGGTGGCAGCAGTGGTGAGCCGTGGGCGGCGGTGGCGTCGAGGGGTGGTGAGCGGTAGTGCAGTGTCTATTCTAGTGACATAAGCAACAGTGGATTGTCGGTGGCCAATGATAGTCAAATGGGGGTGAAGACGGTAGCCGTCGGCGGCGGTCAAGTAAATTTTGGAGCGGCGTAAACGGTTCTCACTCAAAATTTGACGAAAATGATTTACCTCAAAAATAAACTACAATGAAATACACTGCATGCATTTTATTTTATCTTGAATTTATTTTTCATCCAATCAAACACTGAATTTCTAAAAACCCCTGCATCTACTTAATTTAACCTCAGTTTATTTGCAACCAAATAAGCCCTCTGTAGAATTGTGTGAATTCTACATTTTCTTTGAAGAATCATTAGCATCTTCAAAAACCAAAAAGTAGCTCTTTAGCCGAAGTTGAATATCAAGCACTAACTACAAAGATAGTGAGTTAATTTGGACAACTCATTTCTCACAAAGACTTCTTCCTCCTCTTCTCTTTTTACCAGGCCCAGCTCTTAGTAATAGTCATCTTGTAGCTTTTTTTTTTTTCTTTACTGTTTTTAGGTGAAGAGGGTCAAAGTTGCATGTGATTGTCTGCAAGGAAAGGCCCTAACTAAACTGCTAAAGAACACCGACGTTTCCAATTATTATTTGAAATGATTAAAAGTATATCTAAATATTTTTAAGCATTCACAGCTGTAATGAGCAGAGAAGGACATGAGGTGTGAAAAACATTTATTATTGTTACAAACACAAAAGCAGATCTAAGTGTGAAAAACATTTAGTTATAGTAATGCAACTAAACAGTTTGGTCTTTGGCACACAATATGAGACTCATTCAAACATTCACAATCACATTAATTGCCCTGCCAGAATATATATTTTACAAAAATAATAATAATCGTTGACTTTTATCGTTTCTACCGAACATAATTAAAAATGATAATTCTTAGAAGAAAAACAAGTTAGAGTTATTAAAGTATTTGCAAGTACTGAGTCATATATGTTTGAAGATTACAATATATATTGATGATTTTTAAGCAATTCTATGATAAATAATCTCAGGTAGTTGATCGATCGGTATTAAATGATTAATTTAATTTGTGGCTTTCATGATCTTAGAACTTTCAATTGTTGTTGAGTAAGCTTTAAGAATATGCAAATGAGCTCTTGGTACTTGTGAACGCATCGATGATGATTTCAATCTTTTGTTGACAGATACATTTTTAGTCGATATCTTCTTGCACAAGCGAAACAAAGAGCGGGTAAAATCTTAAATAAATTGAAAATTTTTGGGGAAGGTAAGAACGATTAAGTTACTATGTGAAGGTTTATATGATGCTAACATTATACATATCGCTTCTAATTTATACTATTTTTAAAGCAATATTCAAGAATAAAAATTTTAATTTTTTACTAAAAAATTTACTTTAAGAAACAGTAAAAAAGTCGTTTCAAACAAAATCATAATAATAATATATTGGAACCAAGGAAAGCATCTAGAGAGGTGCGTAGTGATAAGCAAGCCACATTATAAGCAGTAGCTTGTATGAGAAGTTCGTGACATGTGCTCTCTGCCATATGCTTTTCTCTGTATGCGTTATCACCGTTGCGGTCTCATCTTGACCGTTGATGTCACTCTAGCTCATCTTCTTCATGTATTATCTCCTATATGTATGAGTTTCCATAGAAAATGAAATGACAAGGGAAATATACTCTCTACATTTCTTCTACGTATTTCTTTTTCTGTTTCTGTGTCACTTATTCTTCTTCTGCAGGTTCACACCTAGAGCAGAGGATCTACACGTATTCAAGACAATAATCCTTAACTAATCTGTTCAGGATTAAGAACAGCACATGGGAAAACAAGTCAAGCCGACAGTAATTAAGAATTATCCATTTTGTTTAAGCTACAGAGACCACTATGCCTACCTAGTACATAGTTATAGTAATCAATATTCAAGGCCGCCAAGTACCTCCTTGTTTCCTCTGAGGTTTCCAATTAAGCCTGCAACAGCGAGCATCTATTATGAATTGTCATGAATCTATTCGAGTTTGTATTTTAATCTATTATGACTGCATTGATTAGCACGTTCTTTAATATCTCCTCTATACTGAAGATATGAATCATGCATATGATCTACTTAAAATTACCTTCTCTGCTCTTTCGTTTAGAGAATTAAATATTTTGTTGGAGGATTAGTACTTCTAATTACACAGCACTTTATTTTAATAATTTGATCCTTTATAATATGCAATGAAACAATTATTCTACTAAGTATCGATCACTGGAGATGCGCGCAGCTGTCAGGCCCATCACCGCGTCACGGATTGACGCGAACGAAGCGACCGCGGGCAGCGTTCACGCGGGGGGAAGCCGGACCGCGGGCAGCGGGGCAGCCGGTCACGCGGGATTCACAGATTCGGGCAGGGGGCGGGAATTCAATTTTTTTAAAATTAAACGGGTTGGCAGGTTAACCCGGCAACCCCCCGGGTCAACCTGAACCCGACCCGTTTTTTAAACGGGTCAATTTCTGGAACCCGAACCCGTCCCGTTTTGAAATTGGGTCGGGTTCAACCCGAATTTTCCGGGTCGGGTTTTCGTGTCATGTCAAATATTGACACCCCTAGTCATGATTTTATGAGTAAGAAAACCGTTCCAAACGAAGCCTAACTCATCACCCAAATCAAGTCAAATAAGGACAAACTATCTCTTTATGTCCTTATTGCGAGACTTAGGGTATGCTTGAGATTGTTGTAATGTTTTATAAAATTATTTGTGAAGTTGCGGAGAAAATAATTTTGCAATTATGATTACTGATTTTCCATCATATAAATCTATTAAAAATAATGAGAAATCAGCAATAAAATAGTAATCAAATGAAATTGTAATTGATATATGAAAAATAAAATAGCAATAAAGCAGTAGCTAAATAAAATTATAATTATTATTTAAAAAATAAAGCAGCCAAAATTTTTTGCTTAATCTAAAACCCCTTCACTCCCATTAAAATAGTCCTTGATCATAAAATAAAATAATCAATGGTGGATTCAAGGGAGGGCCAGCGGGAGCACGTGTTTTTTAAAATTGTAATATATCATAATCATTATTTATCTGATTTATAAATCTAGACTAATTAGTTATAGCTAGGATTTGTTCTTTTTTTAATTGCCTATGCTAATTCAAAATTGAATGAAAAAAACTGATAAAAAATTTGCCCGTTGAAAAAAATTTCTAGCTCCGCTGCCAAAAATAATGAGCAAACATTGATCGATCAGATAAGACTCACTTCAATATGGTTAGCATTTCAAATTCTATGAAAACCTCAGATTTTGTGACAATAGATTAGACTACAGTAATTGATTTCTGTAAGAGGACTTGTCAGCCAACACAACCCCTCCTACATTAATTATTCCCCTCACACTACATTGGAATCTTCCTATTCAATAATTCGTGAGGGATCATATCATTTTGCTCAACTCAAAATAAGTCATTTTGGTAGTTCAAATACATAAAATGGCTTGGAGAAGGCCGGTTGCTTAATTAAGCTTTCATGAATTTTTAATTTTTTTTTTTCATTGAAGGAATATAATAATAATAATAATATATTAAGTGAGACAACATTTTGTCATTTTGCTGACCACATTTACAATAATTGCATTAGAGTCCACACAAGTTAATTTATTAAAGCCATGCGTCTTGAAGGAATCAAGGTCAAAACCTCTAACTCACATTCTTGGCTTATTCATCTTGTTAAAGCAAGTTTTAATGATTATTTTTTAAATAATAATCTTATCAATATAATTGAAGGATTATTTTAATCATATCAAAATATTAGTTAATATATATATATTAAATTATTTGATGAAAAAAATAAATGATTAAAATATGGTATTGTAATCACTGCTGATTAATTTATGTAATGTTATAATGTTTTAGTAAAATAATACTAAATTAATGCATATATTTGAAAATTCATTTTTCAAATAATATTAAATCATATAGTCCTTAGATTTTCTTTTGAGTAGCAATAAAGAAAAAGGGGCAACAAAAAGAATTGTGTTATATAATGAGTATTTAGGTTTTATTTGAGACGACTTTCTTATTATTTTTTAAAGCAGATTTTTAGTATAAAAATAGTTAAGACGAGACTCAAAATTCTTTGGTCTACTTTGAAATTACTTTAAAAATTAACTTCTTATATATTGCACTTATCTTAACGCATATAGTTTAAGGGGCTTTGAAGTTTATTTTGGTTAAAATTTTAATAAGGATTTCTACTAGAGTTTTCTTCCAAATAAGTAAGGGGCAATGCACCGATTGAATTTTTCTTCTTAAATTCTTAAATTATCTCGCTCACTTATAAAGGTTAATTAAGACTTCACAAAATCTCTATTTTAAATATTCAATATTTTTGGAGCATGTCGACAAATTAAAATTGTTAACCTTTTAATCTTGAAAAATTATAGAGCTCATCTATCCAAAAAAAACCTGGTTTGTAGCGATCCATAAGTTATACATATTTTGTTTTAAAGTATAGAGTGATACTCTTCAGCTCAACCCAACTCAAAATTAATCTAATTTGAATCCACTCAATTCAAATTCAACTCATTTAATAAACATGTTTTGTAAACTTATTTTGCTGATAATATTCAATTTTAAAAATGTTTATGTTCATTATTTTTTTGGTTTAATATAAAGTAAAAATAAAATAAAATTTTAAGGCAAAATAATACATTCTGAATAATATTATGACAAAAATATAGATTCAAGATTAAAAACGAAATTAATGAAATATTATTTTTTTTTAAAACATAATGCATCATTAATTTTTGATACATCATCAAAAATCGCATGGATTAGCACATCTCAATGTATATTGGAATGGGAAAATTTTAAAATTAAATTTAGGATCATCTGAATGTTTTTATTTTAGCAAGCTTATAGTCAAACTGAATGTGTCAATGAAATGACTCAAACAATATCAAAAGTGTTCCAATCCAATTTTAATGAGCCAACACATCAAACTTTAGCTTGAAATTCAAGGGAGCTCTTAGGCTCTAAGGATCCCAAAGCACAACCACAAGCTCTGTTGGGGATGGAAGTAAACCATGCAACAAAATAAATGAGAAAGTAAAAGCATCATAAAGTAGAACACCCGGATTTAACATGGAACATTCAAAATAGAGAAAAAAAAAAACTATTGAGCCACACCATGCTACACCACACAAAAAAATTCATTATGAAAATTGGGAGAAGTAATTACTGATCTCTCTTTTCTCTCGCTCTCTCCTTGTTTCTTTTCTTTCTTACACCATTTCTCACACTCTAAATAAAAGAGAAAGACCAATAAATAACACCATGGGATGCTACCATTAAGAAAAATGAGAAAGAAAACTATTTAGTCTTCCTCGAACTGATGCAGAGTTAAATTGGAGCACGATAAGGCCATTTTGGATAGCTTCAACACCAGTTTAGAGCGCTCTGTCGCTCAAACCTCTGATCATGATTCGTCTGTCGATGTTGTGGCACTCAAAACTGCAACACTGTGGCACTACACAAAGTTGATGCACATAATCTAGACCTATTCAGCGCTTCATGACTATTTATCGTTTCTCCTAGCGAATTCTACAGTGCTATGGTGCTTAAGTATACAGCGCCGAGGTGCTCGTATACACCTTGTCTGGGCTCTCAAATACATATTGTTGGGCATTGTACGAAAAAAATTTCTTGTACAAAGCACCCAAACCCAAGCATATTTACCCAAGAGGGGGGTTTCCCCCCCCCCCCCCCCCCCACACACACACACACACACACACACAAACACAAACACCCCAAGCAAGCATGAGCTCAGAGGAACCAGTACAATATGATTAATCAATATAATTAGATTCCCCGTAGACTAACAAGCACCACCAGTAGACCAGCTCCTGACCGACATAATTATACCAACGCTCTACTATCGTCATCAGACTAATTAATGCCCAATCGCTACAATTAGAATGTAGCATGATTGCCATCATCGCACCATGATCCTTTTGACTACAGTCCTTCCCATCGCCATTTTCCAACTACGGTTCTCCAACCTCCATCACCTATATCATTCAACTACTGTCCTCTGACCAATCATCGCCAAACTACGATCCTCTAACAAAGTGTTGTCTAACTATGGCTCTTCCATCATCGTTGTTCAACTATAGTCCTTCCTACCATCATCGCCTAATAAAGGTTCTATAGAGTATTGTCGCTCGACTGCAATCATCCAACCACCATTAGCTTCCGGCTATGTTCCTTCCAACCACCATCGTTTGACTACAATCCTTAGACCTTCATCACCCTAGTCCTTCAAACTATTTGTTCGACCAAGATTACTTTAAAAATCATTGCCCAACTATGGTCCTTCCAGCCACTCTTGTTCGACAATGGTCATTCGACCAATATTGTCTGACTATGATCATTCAGACAACTTTCACCCTACTACAATCCTCCAATAAACCATTTTTTAAATTTGATTCTTCTACCATCGCCATCTAACTATTATCCTCTCGACCACCATCACCCAACTGTTATCATTTTGACCACCATCGTCCAATCATAATCCTCTAACCAATTGTGGTCCAACTGCAGTCCTTCGACAACCATCCCACAAATACTATAAGTTTGACAATCGTCATAAAAACACGTACTGTCCTCCGACCTCCGTCACTAGATTATGATCCTTTAGTCTATCCGATCACCTAACCACAATCTTTCCAACCACCCTATAGTCCCTCAGTTACCATAAACCAATATGATATTTTTGTTTATCATCGCCTAACTCCGATCCTATAACCACCGTTGCATGACTAATATCCACTTAACATTGCCGCCCAACTATGCTTTTTTTTTCATATGGTATTCTGATAATACACTAGCCCTACTGACCTCATCACCTATCAACATTAACAATGTTAGCACATGTCATCATTTATAAAACCAAAATAAGTCATCAACACCAACTCTTACCCCCGGCATCAGCTAGCTCTGAGATTATGCTAGACTTCTTAGTCACTTGTCTCCTCTTCTCAAGGGACTATGCCCATGCAAACAAACAAGAAACATAATCTCTAAAGGATAGCTATCATCCAGCACGATTCTTCTAAATTCAAACATTTAATATCTTCTATGTATACATTGTATGCTTTCTATATATAGTGAATCAGTGCCTTCTTTAGAAGAAGAGCATCATTTATAATTGATGAAATACACTGGTATAATCATTTTAACGTAATCAGACCCCATTATCTTTCCATTTCCCCAGGTTTTTCACGTAAAAGATATGGGTTCTCTAATAATGCTTGCATTCCTCTCTTATTTATGTGTGTTGAGTCTTGATCTATTCAAAACTACGATTTTAAACCCTATATCTCTCTATCACCACAAATATTTCATCATGCATCAATGTTAAAGATCATTATTTTTAAAAAAAAAATCTAATAGAAAATACTTCAATATCTTCTAACAATTATTTTTTCTTCAAACAAATTAAGTCTATTAGATAACGTACGTACGAACCATGCATACGGGCACGAATACACCAATTGCTTTACTAGATTTGAAATAGGAAAGCATACGCTGTGTTCGTTTGCCTGTCATAGTTATAAACTCGTGCGTATTAAAAGGGGTCAATAATTTGAATATAGTTAGGTGGTCGTCTTCTTGATTAGTTTATTTGAACGTTCATATTTGACTTCAGGGCCCCGGACCTTCTGTAGCATAATTGAATGCTGACTGATGTCGGATGGGGACAGTTATTATTGTACTAAGAAAGGTTAAAGAGTATACGATATCAAATAATCTGAATCGTTTATTTTCTTTGTATGTGGAGAGATCCGATAATCGTAAGGTTTTAGAACGGGTAATCCTCTTTTAGAAGCATTTGAGCTGAATGATCCTTTTGTCGGCTTCAGTCACAGTTATATAATTAGCTTTTATAATTAATAGTGTGACTGCATTTAGAAGTTAGGCTATAGGCTATATAACAGATATTAGTATCACTCAAGGTGTGGATAAGGAAATTTTTTTTTGTATTAAGCCATGATTTAAAAAAAAAAAAAGTTATAAATAGACAAAGTCGTCTATTAAAGGAGCGACTGGCTGCTGAGTCAGAGTAGATGAGGTGACGTAGGAATTTTGGGAACCAGTCGCCTATTTAATTGGCGATTTGTTAATTTGTTGTGTTTAAGTCGTCCGTTCAACAGACGACTTGTAAAAAAAAATATTTAAAATTGAATTTGTAATCAAGATTTTAAGCATGATTTGGGTGATTGTCGAGTGCAAGTCAATGTTGAACGGGGTGACTTTCACAAAAATTATATATCGAAGCCAAGCACAGACCATCCAGTTTGGATCAGAGAACAGTAACAGACCAAATAACTATCCCAACCGAGCAAGAAATTATTGTGCAGATACAGGACGTCATTCAGAGGCGAATCAAAGCTCGTCACGTCACTTTCTGTTGTGTATCGCGGTTGTATACTCGTGATGTACCGGGTGACGTTGCGTGCTCTGATTCGCCTCCGTACGGTCTAGTGTCCACAGAATAATTTCTCCTAGTAATGAGAACATATAACGTCGATTTTTTTTAACACAAACAGAAACTTTATTAATACCAAAAAAGGAGTATAAGAAGCAAAAAAATGAGAAGAAAAAAAAGCTACATAAGATACAAAAGGGTTACAACCCATCAGACTCAGTAATTGGCAGAGGCTTCCAACTACTCCGAAGCCAAGCACAGACCATCCAGTTTGGATCAGAGAACAGTAACAGACCAAATAACTATCCCAACCGAGCAAGAAATTATTGTGCAGATACAGGACGTCATTCAGAGGCGAATCAAAGCTCGTCACGTCACTTTCTGTTGTGTATCGCGGTTGTATACTCGTGATGTACCGGGTGACGTTGCGTGCTCTGATTCGCCTCCGTACGGTCTAGTGTCCACAGAATAATTTCTCCTAGTAATGAGAACATATAACGTCGATTTTTTTTAACACAAACAGAAACTTTATTAATACCAAAAAAGGAGTATAAGAAGCAAAAAAATGAGAAGAAAAAAAAGCTACATAAGATACAAAAGGGTTACAACCCATCAGACTCAGTAATTGGCAGAGGCTTCCAACTACTCCGAAGCCAAGCACAGACCATCCAGTTTGGATCAGAGAACAGTAACAGACCAAATAACTATCCCAACCGAGCAAGAAATTATTGTGCAGATACAGGACGTCATTCAGAGGCGAATCAAAGCTCGTCACGTCACTTTCTGTTGTGTATCGCGGTTGTATACTCGTGATGTACCGGGTGACGTTGCGTGCTCTGATTCGCCTCCGTACGGTCTAGTGTCCACAGAATAATTTCTCCTAGTAATGAGAACATATAACGTCGATTTTTTTTAACACAAACAGAAACTTTATTAATACCAAAAAAGGAGTATAAGAAGCAAAAAAATGAGAAGAAAAAAAAGCTACATAAGATACAAAAGGGTTACAACCCATCAGACTCAGTAATTGGCAGAGGCTTCCAACTACTCCGAAGCCAAGCACAGACCATCCAGTTTGGATCAGAGAACAGTAACAGACCAAATAACTATCCCAACCGAGCAAGAAATTATTGTGCAGATACAGGACGTCATTCAGAGGCGAATCAAAGCTCGTCACGTCACTTTCTGTTGTGTATCGCGGTTGTATACTCGTGATGTACCGGGTGACGTTGCGTGCTCTGATTCGCCTCCGTACGGTCTAGTGTCCACAGAATAATTTCTCCTAGTAATGAGAACATATAACGTCGATTTTTTTTAACACAAACAGAAACTTTATTAATACCAAAAAAGGAGTATAAGAAGCAAAAAAATGAGAAGAAAAAAAAGCTACATAAGATACAAAAGGGTTACAACCCATCAGACTCAGTAATTGGCAGAGGCTTCCAACTACTCCGAAGCCAAGCACAGACCATCCAGTTTGGATCAGAGAACAGTAACAGACCAAATAACTATCCCAACCGAGCAAGAAATTATTGTGCAGATACAGGACGTCATTCAGAGGCGAATCAAAGCTCGTCACGTCACTTTCTGTTGTGTATCGCGGTTGTATACTCGTGATGTACCGGGTGACGTTGCGTGCTCTGATTCGCCTCCGTACGGTCTAGTGTCCACAGAATAATTTCTCCTAGTAATGAGAACATATAACGTCGATTTTTTTTAACACAAACAGAAACTTTATTAATACCAAAAAAGGAGTATAAGAAGCAAAAAAATGAGAAGAAAAAAAAGCTACATAAGATACAAAAGGGTTACAACCCATCAGACTCAGTAATTGGCAGAGGCTTCCAACTACTCCGAAGCCAAGCACAGACCATCCAGTTTGGATCAGAGAACAGTAACAGACCAAATAACTATCCCAACCGAGCAAGAAATTATTGTGCAGATACAGGACGTCATTCAGAGGCGAATCAAAGCTCGTCACGTCACTTTCTGTTGTGTATCGCGGTTGTATACTCGTGATGTACCGGGTGACGTTGCGTGCTCTGATTCGCCTCCGTACGGTCTAGTGTCCACAGAATAATTTCTCCTAGTAATGAGAACATATAACGTCGATTTTTTTTAACACAAACAGAAACTTTATTAATACCAAAAAAGGAGTATAAGAAGCAAAAAAATGAGAAGAAAAAAAAGCTACATAAGATACAAAAGGGTTACAACCCATCAGACTCAGTAATTGGCAGAGGCTTCCAACTACTCCGAAGCCAAGCACAGACCATCCAGTTTGGATCAGAGAACAGTAACAGACCAAATAACTATCCCAACCGAGCAAGAAATTATTGTGCAGATACAGGACGTCATTCAGAGGCGAATCAAAGCTCGTCACGTCACTTTCTGTTGTGTATCGCGGTTGTATACTCGTGATGTACCGGGTGACGTTGCGTGCTCTGATTCGCCTCCGTACGGTCTAGTGTCCACAGAATAATTTCTCCTAGTAATGAGAACATATAACGTCGATTTTTTTTAACACAAACAGAAACTTTATTAATACCAAAAAAGGAGTATAAGAAGCAAAAAAATGAGAAGAAAAAAAAGCTACATAAGATACAAAAGGTTACAACCCATCAGACTCAGTAATTGGCAGAGGCTTCCAACTACTCCGAAGCCAAGCACAGACCATCCAGTTTGGATCAGAGAACAGTAACAGACCAAATAACTATCCCAACCGAGCAAGAAATTATTGTGCAGATACAGGACGTCATTCAGAGGCGAATCAAAGCTCGTCACGTCACTTTCTGTTGTGTATCGCGGTTGTATACTCGTGATGTACCGGGTGACGTTGCGTGCTCTGATTCGCCTCCGTACGGTCTAGTGTCCACAGAATAATTTCTCCTAGTAATGAGAACATATAACGTCGATTTTTTTTAACACAAACAGAAACTTTATTAATACCAAAAAAGGAGTATAAGAAGCAAAAAAATGAGAAGAAAAAAAAGCTACATAAGATACAAAAGGTTACAACCCATCAGACTCAGTAATTGGCAGAGGCTTCCAACTACTCCGAAGCCAAGCACAGACCATCCAGTTTGGATCAGAGAACAGTAACAGACCAAATAACTATCCCAACCGAGCAAGAAATTATTGTGCAGATACAGGACGTCATTCAGAGGCGAATCAAAGCTCGTCACGTCACTTTCTGTTGTGTATCGCGGTTGTATACTCGTGATGTACCGGGTGACGTTGCGTGCTCTGATTCGCCTCCGTACGGTCTAGTGTCCACAGAATAATTTCTCCTAGTAATGAGAACATATAACGTCGATTTTTTTTAACACAAATAGAAACTTTATTAATACCAAAAAAGAGTATAATAAGAAAAAAAATGAGAAGAAAAAAAAAGCTACAGAAGATACAAAAGGGTTACAACCCATCGGACTCAGTAATTGGCAGAGGCTTCCAACTACTCCGAAGCCAAGCACAGACCATCCAGTTTGGATCAGAGAACAGTAACAGACCAAATAACTATCCCAACCGAGCAAGAAACTCACCACCAAAGGTTATCACTAGCCACGGCTACGGATTAGTGAGCCCGAGCCACATCATTGCCCAGAAAACTATAATGCCCAACAATAAATATTAACGAAGCTCCGGTGAACCTGCAATCACCAAAGGCCAACCAATGCCCAAAAAGCCTCCACCACAAAGAAATCAACAACCATGGAGAAGCATCAAAGATAACCGAAACAACAACACATCCCTAGAAATTATTTCCACCCACGTTTACCCCTCCCACAAGAGGAAATAGAAACAACAGGACGGTCATTATGCAAAGTAAAATCAACCCCAGGTTCATCATCATCCCTACTAACCTTTGAAGAGGAATCAAATGAGCATTGGAGCCAATCTAGTTGCATCCTAACACTCTCCTCCAAATTGGCACCCACATGAGCAATCAAAGCCTTAGGTGATAATAAATTAACAGGGACCTCAACAAAACGATCAGTTACTTGAACAGTAGGCGTAACCAGGGAAATAAATTTAGAAACAACACCACTAGTGGATCCCTCACTCACCACACCCGAAGGTGTAACCGATCTCTCCTCACCCAAATTCCCAGGGGATAATTCATTAGGGATGCCAGACTCACCTGAATTCTCCACGGCCACACAAGGCATAGCATTACGAGACAAAACGTACGGGGCAGAAACAGCACCGACATCAGATAAAATGGGACAAGAATTAACAGCACAACCCAAACGACCGCCAACGATAGCACAAGCCCGAGGGTCCTAAATAGAATGTAAGACCCCAGCCACACCATTCTCATAAACCTTCATAGTAGACACAGTAGCAACACACTCATCAACTGAAACCAAACCGATCAACGAATTAACAAACAAAGGGGCAGGAGAAACCGGCACCAGGGACCCCAAGTCATGAATTGGAGGTACAAACGATGAGGTAACATGGGACAAAACAGCAACAGCATCCTCAAGATTACCAACATCACAACCCAAAACCTGCTCTGCCTTCTCCGTTACATAAGGGACAACAACATTTTCAACATAAGAGGGGGCTAAATTAGTGCTCCGGTTAAGAGTAGCATTAGGGAGATCAACCGAGCCATGATGACATTTATCCGGAACATAACCAATAATACACTTACAAGACGCAAAATGATGGGGATGCCAGACTCACCTGAATTCTCCACGGCCACACAAGGCATAGCATTATGAGATAAAACGTACGAGGCAGACAGCACCCACATCAGATAAAATGGGACAAGAATTAACAGCACAACCCAAACGACCGCCAACGATAGCACAAGCCCGAGGGTCCTAAATAGAATGTAAGACCCCAGCCACACCATTCTTAGAAACCTTCACAGTAGACACAGTAGCAACACACTCATCAACTGAAACCAAACCGATCAACGAATTAACAAACAAAGGGGCAGGAGAAACCGGCACCAGGGACCCCAAGTCATGAACTGGAGGTACAAACGATGAGGTAACATGGGACAAAACAGCAACAACATCCTCAAGATTACCAACATCACAACCCAAAACCTGCTCTGGCTTCTCCGTTACATAAGGGACAACAACATTTTCAACAGAAGAGGGGGCTAAATTAGTGCTCGGGTTAAGAGTAGCATTAGGGAGATCAGCCGAGCCATGACGACATTTATCTGAAACATGACCAATAATACACTTACAAGATGCAAAAAAGGGGAAAAATTCAGCTAACGCAACCTCCTGCACATACACTAAATTTTTTTAGCCTAACCAAACTTGATTATGATAAGATTTAGTTATATCAAGCTACACTAAGACACGGGCAATAGATGGTCGGGGATCCACAGAAGTAGCTTCATCAATTTTCAAAGGCTTACCAAAAATAGCACCAAGGCCGTGAAGAACACGAGGTGTGTACATATGGGGACAAAGATGCGGAAAAGAGATCCAAATCGGTATAACAGGCGACTCAACACCAACATCCAAGCAAGTTGACCATTTCATTAATTTCATATAACAGTTTAAAACAAGATATGATCGGTGGAAAAATACCCTACAATAGTCTAGGTCATTAGCTAATTTGATCAGAATGTGTGAAGGATCCAGCAAGGTAACAGAGACTTCGCCATTTAGCTTTAGGTTAAAAAAAAAAATTTCGAATGGTATCAAGAGAAGGCCTCTTAGAAGGAAAAAAAATCCAACTAAAGAAAATTGAAATGGGATAACCAAATCCTTGATTTCCTGGTCGGAAATCCAAAGAGAGAGCAATCCACTGAACATAGACGTCCGTAAATTCAAAAAAGAAGAAGACGAAGAAGATCAAGCGAGGGTCTCTAAAAAAGAGACCCCCCCCCAAAAAAAAAGGGTCACGCGACTTGTTCGCGCGGTGTGCCATATTGGCACTGCTGGAGAGAGATCGATAAAAACAACCAAGCAATCACCAAAACAATTAGGCAACAAAGAGAAAAAGAAAACTTCCCTGAAATCCAGGAGAGCCCCGACGAGGAAGCCCAGAGGGGCGGGGAGAACCCCGGTACAGCCCACCGAAAGAAACCCCAGTAGAGGGCTGATTTTCAATTGATGCAGCAGAAGTTTGAAAAAAAAAAAGTATATAACGTCGGTTTTGATCAAATACCGAGTACTTGTAGGTGAGCTTTACAATTTCATACAAAAGGAAAAAAAAAACATTTTTTATCTAATTGTGAAGAAACATGGTTTTTTTTAATAGATTTATAAAGTCGAGGCCTTCGAATTTCAGAAAAATAATCACCGCACTCTATCATACGGTCTATATTATAACACTTTTGATTCAAATAATTTTGTTTTCATGGTATGGTTGGATTTGTCTAGTCAAATTATAATGCCTCGCTATAATTTGGGTGATATTCAAATTAATTTTTTTAATTTATGTATCAGCTATATATGCATTTAAATATCTAAAAACCATCTTAATATTTGTGTTTTTTTCAGGATTAAAGTCTTTAAACTTATTTCTTTTTAATTCAACCGTAAAATTCTTAAGTTTTTTTTTTTAAAGTCAGCCATCAAATAATGGAAGAGGCTTCAGGCTTCGTTTGTGATAGCTTTTTATTATTTTTTAAAACAGTTTTCTTATAAAAAATTTTCAGCTTAAGAAAGTTTATACTAAGAAGCTACTTTAAAAATCACCAAAAAAATTGTCTCAAATCAAGTATAAATTAAGGCCTCGTTTGTGATGGCTTTCTTACGGTTTTCTTATTATTTTAAAAGCAATTTTCTAGTACTAAAATTCTTATTTAAAAAAAATGCTAAATAATTATTTTAAAAAATAGTAAGAAAATTGTCCCCAAAAAACCCAAAGCTCTTAGTTATCAACTTTTAGGCTTAGTTTGGGACGGCTTTCTAAATGCTTCTTCAAATAACTTTTTAGTATACAATTTTTAATTTTTAAATTAAAAAACTATTTTAAAAAGTAATTAAAAAGCCGTCCCTAACGAATCTTAAGACTTTATTTGAGATGGCTTTTTTATTACTTCTTAAAGTATAATTTTTTAATACAAAATTTTTTAGTTTAAAAATTTTTTATACTTAAAAATTTATTTTAAAAAATAATAAAAAAGTTCATCCAAATGAAACCTCAGTTGCATGATCAAAAGAGTAGTTTTCATGGATTCGTACGTGCTAAGCAGGAGCTGATGCATGCGCGGAATAATGACAAAAAAAAAATCTTTTAAAATGTCATAATATATTTTTCTTTTTATAAAATCTTGACAAACAATATTCATACATCCATAAATTCAAATAATTTTTTTAATTAATTTATCCTTAATTTATAATCTTTATTATAAAATTAAATATTTACACTCATAATTATTTAAATAATAATTATAATATACCTAACATTTTACTAGAATTTTCTTTTTAGAGGAACATTTTCTGAATAATAAGAGTCGCCGTGGTCCTGTGCCTGTCACTGTAATGAAGTCGTGCGTGTAAAAGAGGGCATTCGTTTGAAAATTTAGTTAAGTGGTATCTTTTTAATTATTTCATTTTAATGTTCATAATTTCTTTTTCATCGGCCTACTCTATCATTATTAAATGCTGAGATTGATGTTAGGATGGGGACATAACTCCTATGATTAATTTGGTTAACAAATAACAAGTATATATTTTAATTTATATACAAATTAGGAGAGTAAATGAGTTTAATCGAGTTTGAGTCATAATTAATTCGACTAATCTTAGATCTAATAATGCGCACAAATATGAGCTTATTTAGTGGAGAAATTATTTTATGTGGTCACCGAACGGCATCCGCAGGCTATTGAGAGAGAACCACATCATTTTTTTGTTGTGTATCACTGTTGTATACTTCTCGGTGTCGGGTAATGTTGCTCGTTTTGATTTGCCTCTGGACTGTTTAGTGATTGCACAGAATAATTTCTTCATTTAGTAAGCTCAAACTCAACTCGTGAGCATAATGTTGCCGCTTCTTAAAGAAGCATTGCAATTAAGCTATGACTGATGTTTGTTGGAGAAGATATTGAAGAAGGCAAAGAAGTCGTAATTGAAGCTTCATAAAGAAGGAGCAATAACGGGACCATTGAAGTTTGGAGAAAAAGATGAAGTTGGGATAAGGCCAGTGGCATTTGAAGAACAAGAACTTAAAGAAAAACATTATAATCGGACCAAGCAAAGTCTGAAGATGAAAAGAAAAAGTGACATCAAGATAATTTAGGATTCATTTGGGACGGTTTTTTTGTTGCTTTTTAAAACAACTTTTTAGTATAAAAATTTTAATTTAAGGGAAAATTAAAACAACACTTCAAGTTGGATGGTTGAAGTGGAGGAATGCATCGGGCTTATTATGTGATAGAAATGTACCCTTCAAACTTAAGGGAAAATTCTATAAGATGATAGTGAGACCTGCAATGCTTTATGGTGCCGAATGTTGGCCATTAAAAGAGAAGCATAATACTAAGTTAAGTGTGGCAGAGATGAGGATGCTCAGGTGGATGAGTGGCTTTACCCTTAGAGATAGGATACGAAATGAGCATATACGTGAAAAGGTTGGAGTAGCTCCAGTAGAAGATAAGATTAGAGAGAGTCGCCTTAGATGGTTTGGTCACATAAAACGGCATCCTTCCGATGACCCGGTTAGGAGAGTAGAGGTATTAGATTTGACTTATGTTAAGAAAGGTAGGGGATGACCTAAAAAGACTTGATTAGAAAATATTAGGAATGACCTTTCTTTATTAGATTTAAACGATAATTTGACTTTTAATAGGACACAATGGAGAAAAAGGATTCAAGTAGTCGACCCCACGTTGTGGAATAAAGGCTTGATGTTGTTGTTGTTACTTAAAAAATTGCTTTAAGAAGCAACATAAAAGCCATCTCAAACGAAACCTTAATCCCTCCCAATGGCTTAAATCGAGCGGCCCAACAAGCTCCTTAAGATTTAATATAAATATGGAAAAATAATAGTTAATCCATGATAGTAGGTTCATAAGCCATCTAGCCAAGCTCCGTCAAACTTGAATTCAAGCTCACAAAATATAGATCAAATTTTATGTATATATAATGAGAAGTACAATTAACAATTTCTTAGTGACAGCTTTCTTATTATTTTATAAAGCTAGAAAAAATAACGTTTTTAAGTTGTTATAGAAAGAAACTTTTCATATAATTTATTTTTAAATAAGAAAAAAATAATAGTCAAATAAAAATTATGATTGAGATCTAAAAAATTAATGTAATAAAAAAATGTCTCAAATAAATAACTTTCAAATAGATTTTATGTGAATAAATAATTTTTGATCAACTCAAAAGTAAATAGGCTGGTCGTCTAAATAGTTGCAAAACAGGTTAGTTATGATAACAAAAGGATATTCACGAGTTCTGTCACCGTAGCTCAAACAATCGCTATTTATCGAATTGCAAATTGTATTTTGCGACTGCAGCAGATGACTAGTCACAATTAATGCAATTGCGAATCCTGCTATAACAATGCCATTTCAACGGGTTTGGAAAAGTCAACGATCAACCTAT
The DNA here is from genome assembly GCF_001605985.2 of Dendrobium catenatum. NCBI lineage: Eukaryota > Viridiplantae > Streptophyta > Magnoliopsida > Asparagales > Orchidaceae > Dendrobium > Dendrobium catenatum. The sequence continues at coordinate 1,758,428 of NW_021319154.1, read as the reverse complement.
TAACCTTATATTATAGATTAAAAAAAATTTAATTATTGGTGTCGAATAGAAAATAAGCAATCGTAGAGTGAGAAAGTTTTGCATCTTAATTTTATATAAAGATCCATCTCTTAAAAAGATAAATAAAAAAGTTCGAATAACATTAGAGTTTTTTTATGAAACTCTAAAAAGTATATGGGGCTCTACTCAGCTGAAAATGATTATACTATGTGAGTGTTAATTATAATATTTGCATGTCACTTAGCTCAGAGATGGTTAGATTATATGAGTTTGGAGAATTGCAAGAAAATATGACAGCCTCTATGTTTAGGGTTGAGTAACAACGGATTTGATGGTGTTAGTTGTATGATGATGATGTGATGATAGTGGTCAGTGAATTAGGTCGAACAACAATGGTCAAGAGATTAAGGTTCAATGGCAATGGTCGGGCCAAGAAGGTTAGACGTGTTGGGAAAAAATCAGGCAACAAAACAAACAAGAAAAAGAAAATGCAATGAAAAAGAAAATTGTTAGGATTTCAAGTGGCAAAACCCGAAATCTACAAAAAACTATGGAGCCATACCACACAAAGAAACTTAGTAAGAAAATTTGGAGAATTTGTATAGATTTATTTCTCACGCTCTCTCCTTATCTCTCTTAACTTCACACTGCATTCTATCTCAAAACTAAAAAAAAGATACAATTCTACATCATGAAATGACTCAATCCTTCAAGTTAAATATGAAAAATGAGAAATAAAACTGCCCAACCCAACCTGAAGCACAACGAAGTTGGTGTTTGGAGAGCCATGAAGCTTCACTCTCTGCCTCTAACCCAACTCATAGCGTCGCAACGCTACGCTCTCTATCTCTAAGTCAAGATAACCGCACTGAAACACTCTATATATATAACTTTATTGATTTTTCAGTGTGGCATGCTTTGTACGTATGAAGAAAGTATGAATCATTTTTCGGATAGCACACATTAATTATCTTTATCATAAAATTTTCTTTCAATATTTTGATACCTTAATATTATAAGAACTTAGCTATTTTGGGCTCATTGAATTTGTTTTGTTGAGACACTCAATTTAATTATAAGCAAGCTAAATTTAGGAGTCATTTGTGTAACATCCTAGAACCTAAGGTAGGAATTTAACATACAGATCTTAGCGATTTTTCAATTCCCAATTAAAATTTTCACCCTTAGAGTAATCTAATATATATATTTTAAATGAAATACATCAAAATATACATAACCTTCCTAAGGCCTCTTCCACGAGATCTACCCCGAGAGCTAACATTGAAAGTGGGTCTAGCGCGAACAAGAGTGAAATCATTACCAGGGTCCGAACCCCCACAGAAATCCGGAGAAGCCAGACCACCATCTGTAAATTCAGATTCAGGGTCACATTCCGAAGAGCTATCCAACCAATTAATATGATTCCTAATATCCAAACCAGAACTATCACCCAAGTTAGTGGCCAAATTCCACATATCAACCAAACTAACAGGAACATCGATTAAATTATTGACCACCGGAATGCATTCATGAGTCTCAGCCTCAGCCATAACAGGCACCAAAGGATTCACAGGAGATTGACCATTCAACATGGATTTCCGCAGAGTTAACCGGCAAAGTTACAGACTGTAAACTAGGAGGAAAAAATGGTAAAGCATTAGGAGATAAGCCATTCGTGACAACATCAGTTGTTACACAACAATGTTCCAACCGTCCAACATCCTCCCTAGCATCCACCATACCAGACATAGTCTCAATTAAAGCATCATGAATTGATACCGAAACAGGCTCAACATTAATAGGAGTAGGATCAACATTTAAGGGAACACCAGCCGAAACCAATTCAGTCGTTTTTGGACAACAATCATCGACAATCATATCCGTCAAAGACATAGGATCCTCCCCAACAAGAGGGATAACATCCGCCGAATCAGCCACAGGGAGAAGCACAACATTAGCATTCTCACACTCCAAATCCGTATGAGACGTAACAATTTCAGTATTGATAGCATCTAAATTAACGCTAGGGGGAATGAGAGAGGTCTCGTTAACAGGCTTAACAGGACGGCAGTTACCAAGAGAATGACCAATACACTTACATCCGGCACAAAATTGAGGAAATTCATCAAAAACTACCTCTTGAATGTAACCTAATGACCTCTTGAATGTAACCTAATGACCTCTTGAATGTAACCTAATGATTCAGAACCTAACCATACTTGCTTGGGGTAGGTTTTAGTAATATCGAGATCAACTAAAATACGAGCAATAGATGGACGGGAACCAACAGCGGTTGCTTCATCGATTTTCAAAGGCTTACCAAACAAACCGCCAAGGCCAGAAAAAATCCTGGGGGAGAAAAAATGCGGTCAAAGTCGAGGAAACGAGATCCAGACCGGGATAACCGGCGACTCCACACCAATATCCAAACTAGGCAACCATTTAGTCAGTTTCATGAAACAATTGAAAACAAGATAGGAACGATGGCAAAAAACTCTGCAATAGTCTAGATCATTTGCCAGTTTGATCAGGATATGAGAAGGGTCCAAAACCGTCACAGACACTTCACCATTCAGCTTCAAATTAAAAAAAAAA